>NC_143159.1:12825627-13084486 GCF_041381405.1 Jatropha curcas
CCCGGGTGGCAAGTCGAAATCATCAAAATCACATAAACATTTCATTAATCCATCACTTACCTTGCAAAGCATTCATCCATCGGTTAGTTCATCAACATGACATAGTCTCGGGATCCACCTCGGGTTCGCAGACTGTGCCTTAAACATTGGGATAATTAATCTAGTAACTAGGTTAATTAAAAATGGAGTCACTTAGGGTTTTTTCCTAGTTTACCCTTAAATAATTAAACAAGGTGGCGACTCACACACATCACGTGTATTTCTTCTCATTCATCATATGCATCACATGCCTATGTGCTTTAGGGGAAGGGGTTCACAGTTTGGCGACTTCACTGGGGAGGTTATGTACTTAATTTGCATAAAGTGGACTACAATTGTTGTGAAAACTAACCGGCCTTTCTTTAAGGCATCATTTTATTATGCTTTGTTTTGCAGGGTACCCTAATACGAATCAAGTGTTCTTTCCTTAAGAATACTTGATAAATCCGGACTTAATTGAAAAATGTGATTAAGACATTAAAACTTGTTGATTTATTTGCACGATTGGGAATCCTTTTCTCCATTGCATAAAAAATGAATTTCAAATGAACTTCTTCTCCTTCTGTTCAAACTTCTGAGTCTAGATAGCAAGTAGCGCTGATCGGCAGGTCTCTTTGATTATGTCGACGGACAGCCAAAGCGTCCTCCCTGTTACCGCAAACCATCCCTAATCCTTTTGGGGGTGGCACATGGGTATGCGTACCGTTGGACCCACGCGAAACTCCTTGTTTCACATGTGGTTAGGTATATCCATACTCAAGGTTCAAGGGTCCCTTAATAAGCCGATTCTCTATTTGTGTCATAGCCTATAGAACCTATCCTTTAGGACTATATGCACCCAATGGTACGAATCATCTCATTAAAATAAATTATGACGTGTTGTTGTGCGCATTCATGACATACCATAAGCATTAAAAAAAAAAAAAGAGAAGAGAGTGGAGAGACACAAAAATATCCTTCTGTTTGTCAGTCATGCACAGTTGGACAAAGAGTCGGTCTACCTCATATCAGTTACTCTGACACACAATACCGCCCACTATACCCTAATGCGATTACCCTTACACTTACAGGTACCCCCTGTGCAAGCGACCACAATAATACCAGACACACCTACAGTGCTATCATCAACCTCAACTACACCAATGGCATCACTAGCCGACATCCAAACCCTCATGGAACAAATGGAAGCCAGAATACAGGCTAGGATGAATGAGGCGTTGGCTGCCCAAAGAACCGCCCTATTAGCTGAACTAAGTGGTGGTAACGGAAGTGGGGCCTCCGCTGGGGGGAGTGGTCCTGCTGCCTCCAACCAAGGACCTGGCTCTGCGCCTACGTCTTCAAACCCTAACTTGGATGAAATGACCTCCAAAACTGCTTCTGAGCTGGAAGCTCAAAGAATGCGAGAAAAACTGGAATTGCTAGAAAGGTCTGTTACTGCTCTAAAGACCCACAAGGAGGTGGTGGACATGGACTCTTTGTCCTTGTTCCCCGAAGCAAGATTGCCTACTAAGTTCAAAATGCCAAACATGGACAAGTTCGATGGAACCACCTGTCCTAAAACACACTTGAAAATGTATGTGGGCGCCCTTAACCCATTTGGATTAAGCAGCGAGCTCCTTGCTCAGTTGTTCCAACAATCCCTGACTGGTGCTGCTTTGAGATGGTTTGTCAGTTTGGACCGCTCTAAGATGAAAACCTGGGAGGATGTTTGCAATGCTTTTAATTCTCAGTATCACTATAATATAGAAGTTGATGTTACTCGAAGAGAACTAGAAACTACCAAACAAAAGAACAATGAACCCTTTTCCTCGTTCCTTACGAGGTGGAGGGCCAAGGCCGCCCAAATGATTAATCGACCTTCAGAACAAGAACAGGTGGACATAATCTTAAAAAATTTGTTGCCTGTCTATCAACAACAGTTACAGACTCAATATCTACCATCATTTCAGTCGCTCATTGCCACTGCTACGAAGGTGGAAGATTTACTTCAAATGGGGCAACTAAAAGAAGAATCGGGGGCCTCAAAATACAAAAAACCTAGTCAAGTTAGCAAAGTCCACGAAGTGGCAAGCATTACTCCCACAAATCCTCTACGTGTGGGAAATATGAGAGCTGGCAGTCAGTCAAGAAGAACCTACACTGATCTCGGAATGCCAATCCTTTTGGTATTCCGAGAGGCTGTTAAAACAAACTATATCAAACCTTTGGAAGCAAGACCACCACCCAACCCACTACCAAGGAATTACAAAGCCGATGAATATTGTGAGTATCATCAGGGATATGGGCACAAGACTGAAGCATGTTGGACCCTCAAAAATCGCATCCAAGACCTAGTGGATAATGGTTCGATTATTCCACGAAGCAAACCAAACATTAGCACTAACCCTTTACCAAATCACGGGGTAAATGCTATTGTTTCTGACCAAGAATTGATCGATCCTTTCGAGCTATTCTTGGAAATGAATGAAATCTGTGTCCTAGATCTGAATGACCTATCTAAGGAGGTCGATGCTATAACCAGAAGCGGGAGACAGTATGAACCTTTAGTCTTGGACAAAATTCCAAATAATCCCTACCAAAGAACAGAGGAGAAAGAGGATCCGGTCCTATCACAATTAAAAAAGACACAAGCTAAGGTATCAATCTGGGAACTTTTAGCATCATCTTTTCCTCATCGCCAAGCTCTTTGCAAGGCTTTGAGCCAACTTCAGACATCGGTAGAGGTTAGCCCTGAAGTGCTAGTGTCCACTCTCACTCAATCATCAAAAATACAAAGCATCGGGTTCTCTGATGATGACCTACCTAAGGAGGGAGGCAGTCACAACAACGCTCTTTATGTCACCATTCAGACTAGAGACAAAACTGTACCCATGGTTCTCATTGATAATGGGTCAGCATTGAACGTCTGCCCACTAAGGGTAGCCAGCTGTTTGGGGTTAGAAGAGACAGATTTCATTCCATCTGACCAGATAGTGAAAGCCTATGATAGTACCCGAAGGGAAGTATTGGGGGTTGCTATGCTAAAATTGACAGTCGGGCCAGCTGTGATGGAAGTCCCATTCCAGGTAATTGATGTACCAACCAGCTTTAATCTACTTTTGGGTCGACCATGGATCCACCATGCCAAGGCAATACCCTCGTCCTTACACCAAAAAGTCAAGTTTCCTTACGAGGACAAGGTTATTACTATCCAGGGAGATGACTACAATCAGTTGAAAAAGCCGAAAGGCGAGCCTCTCTTTGAGGTCAACCCTGAGACTACCGACTTGCCCCTTTCGGGATTTCAATTTGACACTGTGCAGTTCATAGAAGGGAAGACTACAAACTCCCGAATTCTCTTTGATTTCGGGACGGTGCAGATAAATTGCATAATTCCTTTAATGCTGAAGATGTCCTATCTGCCAGGAATGAATATGGCAAGGTCCGAAAAGACATACCCCGCATTGCAAGCCTGGGAATGTCCGGTGAATGAAGGGACTTTCGGGCTAGGTTATCAGCCTACTGATGAAGACCGTGCTGAGAAGACCAGAAGAGGAAAGAAGAAAAACATACAGATGCCATCACGCTTCTTGACTTTAAATAGTCACTTCTGCAAATCGGGAGAGACGATTCCTTATCGTAACTTCCAAGAACCATTTTACTGCCCGACTGCTAAAAAGATGCTGCCTGGGTTAGAAATATTCTCTGATGTATGGGGTAACAAGCCTGAAACGAAGACTGATCTGGAAATGGAAGACTTCATGCAGCCTAGTCTCTTTGATGAGGTTGCAGTCATTACAGGAAACGGTGAAGACCAAGATCTACTGAGCCTAATCAAGCCGAATGAAGGGCCTCTCACCAACTGGTACACCGAGGAGGAACATGCTGCTTACGAACCCCCTCCCGAGTCGAACCTAGAGTCAAAAGTTGTAATCAAGTCCTGTATTGAGTTTGAGTCTGACCCTGGGTATGAAACTGAGCCAGAGTCCAGCCCCAATTCTGAGTCGTCTGTGTCGGATTTTGAAAATCCAAATTTCAAATTTGATGTAATCTTTGAAGACGATTCCGTCATAATCAATAAAGGTTTGCAGATTCTTGATTACCCCGCATGTCTATCTTCCCAAGCATTTCCAAGCAAAAATAAAGAAAAAGAAATAAACGAAATAAAAAATGAAAAAGAAAAGATAATAATTGGCAAAGAAGAAAATGAATATACATACATTGCATTTGATTGTGCTAACAGGAAACAAGTCAGTGAATGCTTGAAGAAGTTCGCCGATTGCTTCATGTGGAAGGCAAGCGACATCACGGGAATTGACCCAGCAATAGCGGTACACAAAATCCCAGTATACCCCGAGGCTAAGCCAGTAAAACAGAAGCTAAGAAGGCTGAAGACAGAATGGTCTTTGAAGATCAAGGAAGAAGTGGCCAAGCAACTGGAAAACAAGTTCATAGAACCTATCGCCTACCCAACATGGTTAGCAAATATTGTGCCAGTACCAAAGAAGGACGATAAGGTCAGAATGTGTGTTGATTATAGGGATTTGAACAAGGCGTGTCCGAAGGATGACTTCCCCCTACCGCATATTGACTTGTTAGTAGACCGAATGGCGGGACACGAGATGGTCTCCTTGACCGATCTTGCTGTCGGATACAACCAAATAATGATGCATGTGCCAGACAAAGAGAAAACGGCATTCATCACGGAATGGGGAACTTATTGCTACAGAGTTATGCCTTTTGGGCTCAAAAATGCGGGGGCAACCTATCAAAGAATGGCGACAGCCATCTTCCATGACATGATTCACGAAGAGGTAGAAGTGTACGTGGACAACATGGTTGTTAAATCAAAAACAGCTGAAGAACATACAACAGCGCTCGAGAAGTTCTTCCTTAGACTTCGAAAGTATAATCTGAAGCTCAACCCAACAAAGTGTCTGTTCGGAGCTACATCCGGAGTATTTCTGGGGCATATGGTCAGTCGGAAGGGCATAGAGATTGACCCTTCAAAAGCCAAAGCCATTCTGGAAATGCCAGCTCCGAGGACGGAAAAAGAAGTCCGGGGTCTCCTGGGAAGACTACAGTATATCAGCCGATTCATCAATCAGCTGGCGGACACTTGTGGCCCTATGTTCAAGTTACTTAGGAAAGGAATAGCAGTCAAGTGGAATGAAGACTGTCAAGAAGCTTTCGACCAAGTCAAACGATATTTGCTATCCCCGCCGGTTTTACAGCCACCAAGGCTAGGAAAGCCTTTGCTGTTGTACCTATCAGTGACAGAAGAAGCAATGGGTGCGATGCTAGCTCAACAAGCAGAAGATACGAGGGTAGAAAACGCCGTGTATTACCTTAGCAAGAGGATGCTAGAATATGAGCTAAAGTACAATAAGATAGAGAAGTTGTGTCTGGCTCTAGTCTGGGCCTGTACCAAGCTACAGCACTACCTCTCGTCTTACACTACGTACGTTATCTCTGAGTCAAACCCCTTGAAATTCCTTATGGAGAGGCCGGTTCTTGACTGTAAGATGGCAAAGTGGGTATCAGTACTTGCAGCTTATGACCTAAAGTTTGTACAACGGAAGGCCGTGAAAGGCGGTGCTTTAGCTGATCAATTGGCTGAATTACCGGTCGGAGATCGAATGCTGGAAGTGGAATTTCCTGATGAAGACTTGTTAAGCTTAGAAAGTGAAGTCTGGGAGATGTACTTCGATGGAGCTTCGAATTACCATGGAAATGGGGTCGGAGTTGTATTCAAAACTCCTTGTGGAGAATACATCCCAATCGCAGTCAAATTGGATTTCAACTGCACTAACAATGAAGCCGAGTATGAAGCTTGCATAAGAGGGTTAGAAGCAGCCTTGGAAAAGGAGATAAAGATCCTCAAGGTTTTCGGAGATTCCAACTTAATAGTCTCCCAGGCTTTAAGGAAATGGAAAATTAAAGAAGAGCGTTTGGTTCCTTACCTACAACGCTTGGATGAATTGGCTCAACAATTTGATGGTTTATCCTTCCATTACTTGCCACGAGCCAAAAATCAGTTTGCAGATGCTCTAGCCACTCTAGCCTCCATGGTCAATGTAGAAGAGGATCGAATCATTCGACCCTTGACAGTGCGGCTACAGAAACAGCCAGCACATATCATGAATTTGGTCGACGATAAGCCCTGGTATTGGGATATACAAAATTATCTTCAGAACGAAGTTTACCCAGAGGGATCCACCAAAACTGATCAACGGACATTGAGACAACTAGCATCCGGATATTTCCTTACTGAGGGAGTTCTGTACAAAAGAAGTTGGAATGGCCTGCACCTAAGGTGCGTTGATGAGGAAGAAGCTCAAACCATCATGGATTCCTTACATAACGGGGAGTCCGGCCCACACATGCACGGGATAGCCTTGGCTCGAAAAATCATGAACCTAGGTTATTACTGGTCAACCATGAAGGCAGATTGTGTGAGGCATGCGCAGAAGTGCCACGAATGTCAAATTTTTGCTAAATTGCAAAAACAGCCTCCGGTCAATCTGAATCCTATCGCTTCACCATGGCCTTTCGCGACCTGGGGCATAGACGTGATCGGAAAAATCCACTCGAGGGCTTCCAACGGTCACCAATTCATTTTGGTTGCTATAGATTATTTCACTAAGTGGATCGAGGCAACCTCTTATTCGATTCTGAATGCCAAGAAGGCAGCACAGTTCGTTCGTACCAACATCCTTTGCAGGTATGGAACGCCATTCGAGATCACCACGGATAATGGAGCTCACTTCCAGGGTGAATTTGCTAATTTGTTGAAAGAAACGAAAATCCAACATCATAAGTCCTCACCCTATCGTCCACAAACAAACGGGGCTGTAGAAGCTGCAAATAAGGCCATAAAAGTTATTTTGCAAAAGACAATTAAGAAGCACAAAGCTTGGCATGAACAGTTGCCGAACGCCTTATGGGGATATAGGACTTCAATTAGAACACCTACTGGGGCAACCCCGTATTCCTTAGTATATGGCATGGAAGCAGTATTGCCTATTGAGCTGGAAGTTCAGTCGGCGAGGGTTATCCGGGAAAGCCAGATCAGTGAAGCAAATTGGGCTGAGAATTATCATTTGCAGCTCTTGGGTATGGATGAAAAGCGATTGCGAGCAATCCACCAAACTCAAGTTTATCAAAGAAGAATGGCGCGACATTTTAACAAGAGGGTCAAAGACCGGAAACTGGAAGAAGGTTGTTTGGTTCTGAAGGAAATTAGACAACCGGTCATAGATCCACGGGGGAAGTTCCGTCCTCATTGGGCTGGACCGTATGTGTTGAAGAAGATCTTGTCAGGCGGAGCCGTTATTTTGACTGATTTGGATGGCTTGGAATTCACTAATCCATGTAATTTAGATCAGTTAAAAAGATATTTTGTGTAAATTGTAATCATTTGCATAATGTAAAACGAACTACATTAGACCTGATTCTCTTCGAAAAAAAAAAAAAAAAGAAATTATATATCGGAGATATGTAGGCAGCCCTCATTGGGTACGGTCTAAACATTAATAAAAATCATTATTTCATCGTTCTTTCTTCTTTGCTAATAATAAAAAATAATAATAAAAAAAAACCCGCTAAGTCGAAAACCCGAAAGGGCGGCTTAAGCAAAAATCGGGGCCCGCTAAGTTGAAAACCCGAAAAGGGCTGCTTAGGCAAAAGCAGGTAGCTCGCTAAGTTGAAAACCCGAGAGGGCGGCTTAGGCAAAAATCAGAGCTTGAATAAATGAAGTTGGAAAATGCTTGGAAAGCTTAATGACATGCCCAATTGAAAGCAATAAAGTCAAACAGTCCAAAGTCAAGCAGAAAACTAAAGAGACCAAGAAAAATAAATAGTAAAGTCCAAATCCAAAGGAACATACATCCAAAATTCCAAATAACACCCAAAATCCAAAGCCAAAGTCCCCAACAAAAAGTCAAAAGAGTTCAAACAAAGCCAAAACACCAAAAGTCCAAAAGCCTATTAGAGTCTAGGTACCCCGTCGCCTCCGTGGGGCAACGTCCTCCGAGTCATCCCCAGTTGTTGAACTCCCTCCAGCCTCGCCTGTCCGAGGAGCCAACATGATCTCCTCATCAGTCTTAATCCCCTCACCAGCGTCAGCCTGAGTCCAACCCTCGAGTGCACTCAGCAATACGTTCCTCCTCAGCTTCTCAACTGGCCAGACAATGGTCATAAACCAAGACCGGTACTCAGGAGAGGTCTGAATACCAGCAGGATTAGGTGAAGGTCTAACCATATGATGGTCCCTAACCCAGGCCCTAAGGACGACTCGAGTAACTCTCGGAGTGATGGCTGAATCAGCTAGGGAATCATCCATAGTCGGAACAGTCTGATCTATCCCCATCTGTCTCAGAACGCGCGAAGCACAATACCAAGTACAGTGTGTAAGGCCTAAAAGGTAAACCCGAGCATGACGAGAGCTAACCTGGATAAAGCAGGTGGTGTCATACCAGGGAACAAACCACAATACCTCGTTTGGACCCAATTCAATCAGCCATGAGGTCCATGCGTCAGCAGACGGGTGTGTGATCAAGATCCTCCGCATACGATACTGAGAAGGGTTGTAAGGCAAACGGGTAGGAGCAGCGACCACTTGAAGGTGATCCTTCAACCAAACCTGAGTAATGGATCCTTTCTATTACAAGGGAATGAATCAAAACAATAAGTAAGGAAGAGATGAGAAGAAAAGAAGTACCTGGAGAATAATCGGGGAAACCGTCCAGTCCTCGAAGCCTAAAGCAGCTCTATCAAGGCTCCTGATAGTTTCGGCTAGCACCGGACGCGGTGGCCAAGGCCGCCTGCCTCCGGCAGCCAGCCGCCGAGCCACCGGCGGCCCAGGCCACCGGGGGCCAGCGGCCAGGCCGTCGAAACAGTCCGTTTTTGCCTATAATAGCAGCCCCGGGCCTTCTGTTTTCCTCACTCAGTCTGTGTTGACGAACGCTCCTTCTCCCTTACGCTTCTTCCGGCGGCCCAGCCGCCGAGCCACCGGCGGACCAGCCGCCGGCCCCCGGCGGACCAGCCGCCGGCCCCTGGCGGCCCAGGTCGCTTGCCTTCGGCGGCCCTGCCGCCAGGGGTCGGCGGCGGCCGCCGATTCCAGGCGGCCCGGCCGTCGAGCTCCGGCGGCCAGGCCGCCGAAACAGTCCGTTTTTGCCTATAAAAGCAGCCCCGGGCCTTCTGTTTTCCTCACTCAGTCTGTGTCGACGAACGCTCCTTCTCCTTTACGCTCCTTGCGATTCTTTACTGCTTTTCTGCATTTTTATTCAGCTTTATTATTTTCTTGCTTTGTTATTTGGTCATTTAAAATTAAATTAATTAATATTCCCTTAACGAGGAGCTTAACCTGGAGTTAAGAAGTGACCGTCGATTAAATCAGGTACATGAACTAAACTCTGCATATTTAATTTTAGCATTTCATACATTCTTCTCTTCTACTCCTAATAATTCTATAACTGCATAAATGCATTCATGACATCTTTAGGCAAATAAACTGCCTCAAATAAATAAGTTTAGGCTAAATGCCCGATTAATAAATAATCATGGTATTAAAGCCTAAATCCGACAATATTGGCTTAAAATACCTAGTTAATTAATACCTATGGTATAATCGCCTTTATTTTGAACAAATCTAGCTTAAGTCCAATTAATCAATAATTGTGGCTAAAAAGCTTTAATTCAAACACGTTTTTCTTGGCAATAAAATTGCCTACATTACAATCCAGTTAATCAATTTTTGGCAAACACATTGCCTATAAACTAGATTAACTACTTTCAGCGACAAATCGCTCAAATCAATTCTTTGGCAAAATGCCTTAAAATTAATCAACTTATTTTGGCTAAAAGCCTTAAATCAATCGTTTTGGCGACAATCGCCTAAATAATCATCTTTTGGCAAACAGATTGCCTAAATTAACCTTTTTTGGCTTTAAAGCCTTCAAATAAATCAAATTTTGGCGACAATCGCCTAAATCACATCAATTTTTTTGGCAACAATTGCCTAAAGCAAATCTTTTTGGCTAAAAGCCATTAAAATCAACATTTTGGCATCAAATGCCTAAAACAATCAATCTTTGGCAAAATGCCTAAACAAAATGCACAAAGCAGACACACACTCATGCATAAAGCATCCCCATTCAAAGCCCTCTAAAAGAGGCCTATCGAACTACGTTGACTTTGATCTTCCATTCAAACGGAAGTACGTAGGCACGTTAGGGATTTAACCCCGAGCGGCAAGTCAAAATCACATAAACACTTTCATTGGTCCAATTGCATCATTTACCCTGCAAAGCATTCATTATTTTGGTTAGTTCATCAGCATGACATAGTCTCGGGATCCACCTCGGGTTCGTAGACCATGCCTTAACATTGGGTTAATTAATCTAGCATTTAGGTTAATTAAAATTGGAGTCTATTAGGGTTTTTCCTAGTTTACCCTAAAATAATTAAACAAGGTGGCGACTCATACATTCACGTGCATTTCTACCCTTAGTCACATGCATTCATATGCCATGATATTTGGGGGAGGGGTTCACAGTTTGGCGACTCTGCTGGGGAGTTAATTGCAATCTTTTTGCATAAGTGGACTACAATTGTTGCATAGACTAACCTGCCCTTCGTTAGGGTATTATTTTTACTATGTTTTGTTTTGCAGGGTACCTTGACATAAATCGAGTGTTCTTTCTTTAAGAATACTTGATGAAGGGAAATTTGAACTTAATTGACAAATTTGATTAAAACATTTAAATTTGTTGATTTATTTGCACGATTGAGAATCCTTTTCTCCATTGCATAAAAAATGAATTTCAAATGAATTTCTTCTCTCTCTGTTCAAACTTCTGAGTCTGGATAGCAAGTAGCGCTGATCGGCAGGTCTCATTGATTATGTCGACGGACAGCCAAAGCGTCCTCCCTGTTACCGCAAACCGCCCCTAATCCTTTTGGGGGTGGCCCATGAGTATGCGTACCGTTGGACCCACGCGAAACTCTTTGTTTCACATGTGGTTAGGTATATCCATGCTCAAGGTTCAAGGGTCCCTTTATAAGCCTATTCTCTATTTGAGTCATAGCCTATAGAACCTATCCTTTAGGATTGTATGCACCCAATGATGTGAACCATACCATTAAATAGATTATGACGTGTTGTTATGCGCATTCACGACATATCATAAACATGAGGTAAACACAAAGAGAGCATGAAACACTCTTCTCATTCATGCACAGTTGGACAAAAGAGTCGATCTACATCAGTTACCCTGACACACCAACCACTGTACCTAATCCAGCTACCCTTATCCTTACAGGTGCCCACGATCCAAGTGCCCACATCAGTACCAGCCACACCTACAGTACTATCACCAGCTTCACCAGCTTCACCAGCTACACCAGCTTCACCTACAACTCCAACAACTTTACCTGCACCAATGGCATCGCTTATTGATATCCAAACCCTCATCGAACAACTGGAGGTCAGAATGGAGGCCAGAATGAATGAGGCATTGGCTGCCCAAAGGACCGCCCTGATAGCTGAGTTGGGCAATGGTAATGGAAATGGGGCTTCGGCCGGGGGAAATGGACCTGCTGCTTCCAATCAGGGTCCTGCTGCTGAACCTACAAACCCTACCCTGAACTTGGATGATGTGCCCTCCAAAACTGCTTCTGAGCTGGAAGCTTAGAGAATGAGAGAGAAGCTAGAACTCCTGGAAAGATCTATCACTGCTCTCAAAACCCACAAGGAAGTGGTGGACATGGACTCCTTGTCCTTATTCCCCGAGGCAAGACTGCCAACCAAGTTCAAGATGCCCAACATGGACAAATTTGATGGAACTACTTGTCCTAAAACTCATTTGAAAATGTATGTGGGTGCCCTTAACCCATTTGGATTGAGCAGTGAGCTCCTTGCTCAGTTGTTCCAACAATCTCTCACCGGTGCTGCTTTGAGGTGGTTTGTTAGCCTGGACCGCTCTAAGATGAAAACATGGGAAGACATCTGTAATGCCTTCAATTCACAGTATCACTATAACATGGAGGTGGATGTCACTCGAAGAGAACTAGAAACCACCAAGCAGAAAAGCAATGAACCCTTTTCCTCATTCCTTACGAGGTGGAGGGCCAAGGCCGCCTAGATGATTAACCGGCCTTCTGAACAAGAACAGGTGGACATAATAATAAAAAACCTGCAACCTGTCTACCAAAACCAACTACAAACCCAGTACCTACCAACATTCCAGTCACTCATTGCCACTGCTACGAAGGTAGAAGATCTGATTCAAATGGGGCAACTGAAAGAAGACTCAGGAACCTCAAAGTACAAGAAACCTAGCCAAGCTAGTAAAGTCCACGAACTTGGATCTGAATGACCTAACCGGAGAGCTTGATGCTATAACCAGGAGCGGGAGACAATATGAACCGTTAGTCTTGGACAAAATCCAAAATAAACCCTACCAGAGGGCAGAGGAGCTAAAGGAAGACCCGGTACTTGCACAGCTAAAAAAGACACAAGCTAAGGTATCAATCTGGGAACTTCTAGCATCATCCTTTCCTCATCGCCAAGCTCTTTGCAAGGCTTTGAGTCAACTGCAAACATCGGTGGAGGTTAGCCCTGAAGTGTTAGTATCCACCCTTACCCAATCATCAAAAATGCAGAGCATCGGGTTCTCTAACGATGACTTACCCAAGGAGGGAGGCAGTCACAACAATGCCCTCTATGTTACCGTCCAGACCAAAGACAAAACTGTGCCCATGGTTCTCATTGATAATGGGTCAGCACTAAACGTCTGCCCACTAAGGGTAGCTAGCTGTCTGGGGTTGGAGGAAATAGATTTCACTCCATCAGACCAAATAGTGAAAGCTTATGACAGTACCCGGAGGGAAGTGTTGGGGGTTGCTACGCTGAAGTTAACAATTGGGCCGGCTGTGATGGAAGTCCCATTCCAAGTAATTGATGTACCGACTAGCTTCAATCTACTTCTGGGCCTACCCTGGATACATCACACTGTGAATACTCAAATTTTGAGGCTCAAAAAGCCAGTTTTCCCGGCCGCGACAGTGCCGGCAGCCCTTAAAGGCGGCGGTAGCCGCTATCGCAGGCGGCGGCAGCCGCCGGCGACAGCGGCTGCAGTCCCCTGTGAATCCCCATTTTTTTGAGGCCCACAAAGCCTGCTTTCTCGGACTGCAGACAATCCGGCCGGACCGGTGGCCATTTTGGAAGTTCACCGAAAATATGCTAATATGGTACTTGAAATGTCCGAAAAATTACAAGGATCACGAAACTGGTCTCGGAATATTTTTTGGAGGTCCGGAACTCCCGGAAAAGCCTCCGGAACGAAAAAAGAAAAAGAAAGGGGAAAAGGCACACATGCCCGCCCGCAGGGGTGGGCATGCCTGCCCAGGCCAGGCGGGCACGCCTGCCCAAACCAGGCGGGCACGCCCGTCCAAGCCAGGCGGGCATGCCCGCTTGGCTAGGGCGGGCACGCCCGCCCAAGCCAGGCGGGCATGCCCGCCCAGCTAGGGCGGGCGCGCCCGCCCAGCATGGCGGGCGTGCCCGCCCAGACCAGGCAGGCATGCCCGCCCTCGAAGGCGGGCAGGGGCGCCCGGGATCACGTTTTTTCCTATAAAAAACGGCTCTAGGGCTCCATTTTGAGACACTCAGTCTGTGTTAACGGACGCTCCTTCTCCCTACGCTCTTTGCGATTCTTTACTGCTTTCTTGCATTTTTTAATTTTAGTTTTATTTTATTGTTGTGATACTTGGTCACTTAAAATTAAATTAAAATTAATTCCCTTAACGAGGAGCTTAACCTGGAGTTAAGAAGCGGTCGACGATTAAATCAGGTACATGAACTGAACTCTGCCTATTTAATTTTAGCACTTCATGCATCCTTCTTTTCTACTCCTAATAATTCTACAATTGCATAAATGCATCCATGCCATCATTAGGCAAACAAATTGCCTCAATTAAATAAATTTAGGCTAAATGCCCGATTAATTAATAATCGCGGTATTAAGGCCTAAATCCGACAATATTGGCTCAAAACACCTAGTTAATTAATAGCTATGGTGTAATCGCCTTTATTTCAAACAAATCCTGCTTAAGTCCAATTAATTAATAATTGTGGCTAAAAGCCTTAATTGATCACATTTTGGCAACAAGTTGCCTACAATTAAATCGATCTTTTGGCAAAATGCCTTAAAATTAATCAACTTATTTTGGCAAAAAGCCTTAAATCAATCATTTTGGCGACAATCGCCCAATCAACATCATTTTGGCAATCAAATTGCCTAAATCACTCTTTTGGGCTAAAAGCCTTAAAATCAATCATTTTGGCGACAATCGTCTAAAATTAATCATTTTTGGCAACGATTGCCTAAATCAATCTTTTTGGCTAAAAGCCATTAAAATCAACATTTTGGCATCAAATGCCTAAAAATCAATCAATTCTTTGGCAAAATGCCTAAACAAAATGCACAAAGCATACACACACTCATGCATTAAGCATACCCATTCAAAGCCCTTCAAAGAAGGCCTATCGAACTACGTTGACTTTGATCTTCCATTCAAACGGAAGTACGTAGGCACGTCCAGGATTTAACCCCGGGCGGCAAGTCGAAATCACATAAACATTTTTCATTGGTCTAAATCACATTAATCACCCTGCAAAGCATTCATTCATAGGTTAGTTCTTCAGCATGACATAGTCTCGGGATCCATCTCGGGTTTGTAGACCATGCCTTTAACATTGGGATAATTAATCTAGTAACTAGGTTAATTAAAATTGGAGTCACTTAGGGTTTTTTCCTAGTTTACCCTAAAATAATTAAACAAGGTGGCGACTCACACATCACGTGCATTTCTTCCTTAGTCACATGCATCCATATGCGTATGATGTTTTGGGGAGGGGTTCACACACACTAAGGCAGTACCCTCATCCTTGCACCAGAAGGTCAAGTTTCCCTATGAGGACAAGGTTATCACCATTCAGGGGGATGACTACAGTCAGCTCAAAAAGCCAAAGGGCCAGCCTCTCTTTGAGGTCAACCCTGAAACTGCCAACCTACCCCTCTCGGGATTTCAATATGACACTGTGCAATTTATAGAGGGAAAGACTGCAAGCTCTCGAATTCTCTTTGATTTCGGGACGGTGAAAATAAACTGCATAGTGCCTCTGATGCTGAAAATGTCCTATCTGCCAGGAATGATTATGGCAAGATCCGGAAAAACATACCCCGCACTGCAAGCCTGGGAGTGTCCGGTGAATGAGGGGACCTATGGACTAGGCTACGAGCCTACTGACGAAGACCGGGCTGAAAGAGGTAGAAGGGGAAGGAAGGGAAGTATACAGATGCGGCCTTACCTCTTGACTCTGAATGGTTACTTCTGCAAACCGAGAGAACCGATTCCTTATCGTGGCTTCCAAGAACCATTCCGCTGCCCGGCTGCTAAGAAGATGCGGCCTGGGTTAGAGATATTCTCGGATGTCTAGGGCAACAAGCCCGAAACCATAACTGAACTGGAGGCGGAAGACTTCATGCAGCCTAGTCTCTTTGACGAGGTTGCGGTTATCACCGGAAGTGATGAGAATCGAGACCTGCTCAACCTGATCAAGCCAAGCGGAGGACCTCTCACCAACTGGTACGCCGAGGAGGATCGCACTACTGATAGACCCCCTCCTGAGTCAAACCAAGAGTCAAAATCTGTAACAAAGTCCTGTACTGAGTTCGAGTCTGACCCCGAGTCTGAAACCGAGTCAGCGTCCAGTTCTAGTTCTGAGTCGTCTGCGTCGGATCTAGAAGATCCAGATTTCAAATTCAATGTAATTTTTGAAGACGATTCCGTCATAATCAATAAAGGCTTGCAAATTCTTAACTACCCTGCGTGTCTATCTTTCCAAGCATTTCCAAGCAAAAATAATCAAATAAATGAAATAAAAAATGAAAAGGAAAAAATAATGATTGGCAAAGAAGAAAATGAACATACATACATTGCATCTGATTGTATGAACAGGGAACAAGTCAGTGAATGTTTGAAGAAATTTGCTGATTGCTTCATGTGGAAGTCGAGTGACATCACGGGAATCGACCCAGCAATAGTGGTGCATAAGATTCTAGTATACCCTGAGGCTAAGCCAGTGAAACAGAAGCTTAGAAGGCTGAAGACAGAATGGTCCTTGAAAATCAAGGAGGAAGTTGCCAAGCAACTGGAGAACAAGTTCATAAAACCCATTGCTTAGCCGACATGGTTAGCAAACATTGTGCCGGTTCCTAAGAAGGATGGAAAAGTCAGAATGTGTGTGGATTATCGGGATTTGAATAAAGCATGTCCGAAGGACGACTTCCCCCTACCGCACATTGACTTGTTGGTGGACCGTATGGCCGGACACGAGATGGTCTCCTTGACTGATCTCGCTGTCGGGTACAACCAAATAATGATGCATTTGCCAGACAAAGAGAAAACAGCATTCATCACAGAGTGGGGAACCTATTGCTACAGGGTCATGCCTTTTGGGCTCAAAAATGCCGGGGCAACCTATCAAAGAATGGCGACAACCATCTTCCATGACATGATTCACAAAGAAGTCGAAGTGTATGTGGACGACATGGCTGTCAAATCAAAAACAGCTGAAGAACATACAACAGCACTTGAGAAGTTCTTCCTTAGACTTCGAAAGTACAGCTTAAAGCTCAACCCGGCGAAATGTCTATTTGGAGCTACATCCGGAGTATTTCTGGGGCACATGGTCAGTCGGAAGGGCATAGAGATTGACCCTTCAAAAGCCAAGGCCATTTTGGAAATACCAGCACCGAGGACGAAAAAAGAAGTTCGGGGTTTCCTGGGAAGGCTACAGTACATCAGCCGGTTCATTAATCAATTGGCCGATACTTGTGGTCCGATCTTCAAATTACTCAGGAAAGGAGTAGCGGTTAAATGGAATGAGGATTGCCAGAAAGCTTTCGACCAAGTCAAGCAATATCTGCTATCCCCACCAGTTTTACAGCCACCAAGGCTAGGAAAGCCTTTGTTATTATACCTATCGGTGACAGAAGAAGCGATGGGTGCAATGCTAGCTCAACAAGCAAAAGATACAAGGATAGAAAATGCCGTGTATTACTTAAGCAAAAGGATGCTAGAATACGAGCTAAAATACAACGAGATAGAGAAGTTGTGTCTGGCTCTAGTTTGGGCCTGTACAAAGCTGCAGCACTACCTTTCGTCTTACACAACCTATGTCATTTCTGAATCGAACCCCTTGAAATTCCTTATGGAGAGGCCGGTTCTTGACTGTAAGATGGCTAAGTGGGTATCAGTGCTCGCAGCTTATGATTTAAAATTTGTACAACAGAAGGCAGTGAAAGGTGGAGCCTTGGCTGACCAATTAGCAGAATTACCGGTCGAAGACCAAATGCCAGAGGTAGAATTTCCTGACGAAGACTTATTGAGCTTGGAAAGTGAAGTTTGGGAAATGTACTTTGATGGAGCTTCAAACTACCATGGAAACGGGGTTGGAGTCGTATTCAAAACTCCTTGTGGAGAATACATCCCAATCGCAGTCAAATTGGATTTCGACTGCACCAACAATGAAGCCGAGTATGAAGCTTGCATCAAGGGGTTAGAAGCGGCCCTGGAAAAGGAAATAAAAGTCCTCAAGGTTTTCGGGGATTCCAATTTAATAGTCTCCTAAGCCTTGAGAAAATGGAAAATTAAGGAAGAGCGTTTGGTTCCTTACCTACAACGTCTGGACAAATTGGCCCAACAGTTTGAGGAACTATCTTTCCACTACCTGCCGCGTGCCAAAAATCAGTTTGCAGATGCCCTAGCTACCTTGGCCTCCATGGTTAATGTAGGGGGAGACCAAGTCATTCGACCTCTGACAGTACGGCTACAGAAACAGCCAGCACACGTCATGCATTTGGTAGATGACAGACCTTGGTATTGGGATATACAGAATTATCTTCAGAATGAAGCCTACCCGGAGGGATCCACCAAGACTGATCAACGGACATTGAGACAGTTAGCATCTGGATATTTCCTTACTGGGGGAGTTCTGTATAGGAAAAGTTGGAATGGCCTGCACCTAAGGTGCGTTGATGAGGGGGAAGCTCAAACCATCATGGATTCCTTGCATAATGGCGAGTCCGGTCCGCACATGCATGGGATAGCCTTGGCTCGGAAAATTATGAACTTGGGCTACTACTGGTCGACCATGAATGCAGATTGCGTGAGGCACGCGCGGAAGTGCCATGAGTGTCAAATTTTTGCCAAGCTGCAAAAGCAGCCTCCGGTCAATCTGAATCCCATTGCTTCGCCCTGGCCTTTCGCAACTTGGGGCATAGACATGATCGGAACGATCCATCCAAAGGCTTCCAATGGCCATCAATTCATCTTGGTTGCTGTTGATTATTTCACTAAGTGGATTGAGGCAGCTTCTTATTCGGTTTTGAATGCCAAGAAGGCAGCACAGTTTGTTCGTACCAACATCCTTTGTCGGTATGGAACACCATTTGAGATCATTACTGATAACGGGTCTCATTTTCAAAGTGAATTTTTGGACCTACTGAAGCAAAAGAAGATTCAGCATCACAAGTCTTCACCCTATCGTCCACAAACAAATGGGGCCGTAGAGGCTGCAAACAAGGCTATAAAGGTCATTTTCCAGAAGATAGTTCAAAAGCATAGAGCTTGGCACGAACAATTGCCAAATGCCTTGTGGGGATACAGGACTTCAATCAGAACGCCTACTGGGGCAACCCCGTATTCCTTAGTATATGGCATGGAAGCAGTGTTGCCTATTGAGCTGGAAGTTCAGTCGGCGAGAGTTATCCGGGAAAGCCAGATCAGCGAAGCAAATTGGGCTGAGAATTATCATTTGCAACTCTTGGGTATGGATGAAAAGCGATTGCGAGCAATCCCCCAAACTCAAGTTTATGAAAGAAGAATGGCGCGGCATTTTAATAAAAAGGTCAAAGACCGGAAACTGGAAGAGGGTTGTTTGGTTCTGAAGGAGATTAGACAGCCAATCATAGATCCACGTGGGAAGTTTCGTCCTCATTGGGCTGGACCCTATGTGTTAAAGAAGATATTGTCAGGCGGAGCCGTTATTTTGACCGATTTGGATGGTTTGGAATTCACTAATCCATGTAATTTAGATCAATTAAAAAGATATTTTGTGTAATTGTAATCATTGCATAATGTAAGATGAACTACATTAGACCTGATTCTCCTCGGAAAAAAGAAATTATATATCGGAGATATGTAGGCAGCTCTCATTGGGCGCGGTCTAAACATTAATAAAAAAATCATTTCATAATTTCATTCTTCTTTGCCAAAAAAAAAAAGAAGAAAACAAGAAAAAAAAGAAACAAAAAAGAAAAACCCGCTAAGTCGAAAACCCGAAAGGGCGGCTTAGGCAAAAGTCGGGGCCCGCTAAGCTGAAAACCCAAAAAGGGCGGCTTAGACAAAAATGGGTAAGCTCGCTAAGTTGAAAACCCGAAAGGGCGGCTTAGGCAAAAATTAGGGCTCAATAAATAAAGTTGGAAAATGCTTGGAAAGCATAAAAGCCAAATGACATTCTCAATTTAAGCAATAAAGTCAAACAATCTGGAGTCAAGCATAAAGCAAAAGAGTCCAAATAAATGATGAAGTCTAAATCCAAGTCCAAAGCAAAAAAAATACATCCAAAGAAAAATCCAAAAGCCAAATAAAAGTCAAAATAAGAGAAAGATAGTAAAAGCCTATAGGAGTCTAGGTGTCCCATCTCCTCCGTGGGGCAACATCCTCTGAGTCTTCCCTAGCTGTTAAACTCTGTCCAACCTCGCCTATCTGAGGAGCCAGCACAATCTCCTCACCAGTCCCAACCTCATCATCAGCGTCAGCCTGAACCCAACCTTCGAGTACACTCAGTAGTGCAGTCCTCCTTGGTCTCTCAATCGGCCAGACAGTAGTAATGAACCAAGCCCGATACTCAGGAGAAGTCTAAACACTGGCAGGATTAGGTAAAGGCCTAACCATATGATGATCTCTAACCCAAGCCCTAAGGACGGCTCGGGTAGGGGTAATGGCTGAATCAGCTAAAAAGTCATCCATAATCGGAACAGTCTGGTCTATCCCCATTTGCCTCAAAACGCGCGAAGCGCAGTACCAAGTACAGTGTGTGAGGCCTAAAAGGTAAACCCGAGAATGGCGAAAGCTGACCTGGATAAAGCGGGTGATGTTGTACCATGAGATGAACCACAATATCTCATTTGGACCCAACTCAATTAGCCATGAAGTCCATGAATCAGTAGATGGGTGGGTGATCAAAATCCTCCGCATACGATACTGAGTGGGATTATAGGGCAAGAGAGTAGGAGTAGCAACCACTTGAAGGTGGTCCTTCAACCAGACCTGAGTAATGGATCCTTTCTATTACAAGGGAATAAAGTAAAAAAGAGAGGAAAAGATAAGAAAGATAACAAAGGGAAATACCTGGAGAATGATGGGAGAAACTGTCCAGTCATCAAACCCTAAAGCAGCCCTGTCAAGGCTCCTAATAGTCTCGGCCAGCACAATGTCGCCAATGCAGCCCATATCCTCCATTTGTCGAACCATGGGACAAAGACGCAAATCCCCAAAGCCTAGGTTTTGGTTAAACAAGAAGCCAGCCAATAAACAGAAAACTAAGGCCCGCATCCTCAGCCTCATCCGGTCTGGATCGTTTGGGCAAGCCTCTAAAAATTCATCAATCAGGGGCAACAGAATTGCCTTCTGGTCATCAACAATCATAGCCCTAGCTTGGGGTCGGCTGAACTGAAACAGGTTTTCAAATGACCTCATGCTTGACCAAAGGGGCATTGGGGTCACACCCTATGATAGCACAAAACTCCTCAAAAAGAGGGCACATCTCCTCCATCATGGCCCCAAACCGAAAAATGTGGGCTTCAGGGTCCCAAAGTCTAATACAGGCCCGTAAAAAATCCCAATCAACTATTACACCCCTAAGAGTAATAACGGGAGAAAGACCGTACCTCCCCAAATTGATCTTTTTAACTTTGGAGAGACTCCTAGTCCAGCTGTGCATGCTATGGTTGTAGAAGGGATTCATGTCTTTTAATTTATTTTATTTATTTTATTTATTTATTGTTATTTTAAAAAAAATAATAATAATAAAAAATAATAAATAAATAAATAATAAGGAAGAAAAAGAGAGAAGAGAGAAGAAACTGACCAGATTTTGTTGGCTCGAAAAAAAAGGAGTGAATGAAAAAACAAAACAGAAAAAGCAGCTTAAATAGAGAGAAAGCGCGCCCGCAGGCGGCCCAGCCGGCGGTCCGGTCCAGCGGCCATAGCCGGCGGCCACCGCAAAAAAAAAAAAAAAAAATTATATTTTGATGTATAGATTTGAGATAAAATTCCCAGCAAAAAATGGGTCCTTTTCAGTTTAAAAAAAAAAAAAAAGGAGAGATGTTTTGTTGAAGCAAAATCCTTTTTTCTTACTCCTATTTCATAATCATGCATGTATATTTTTTCAGTACTAACCAAGTGCAGGTACAAATAAAGTTCAGTACAACAAAATACAACCAAGATTCAGTACAGAAAATACAGCAAGAGAAAAACAAAGGAAAGCTGGAAAATCTAGCAACTATCAGCGGCGGGGCCTCCTCCTCCTCTGATCATCAAAGGCTATCTGAGTCCAGGCCGCAGCTAGTTCTTGCTGCATCCCGAGAACCAACTCCATCATTTGATTGACCAGCCCGTCAGGAACCTGGAAACCATATAAAGGAAAATACAAGTTAATATCAAATCTCTTATGAATCCTTTTTATGAGAGATGTGTCAGGCTTTACCTCATTAATGTTCTCGAAAGGAAGAGTCGCACGCTCCACATTATCCAGGGAGACCTCTCGAAGAGCCGGAGGGCTATTGGGAACAAAGTAAGAAATACTGTATGGAAGACGTAGACTGGCCAGGTCTGGGTGAAGCGGCCTGGTAGCCTCCAAAATAGCCCGGGGAGCCCTGGAAGGACCTGCCAACCGGCTAGGCCCGGCCTGTGACGGCCTCTCAATCGGGGTGGAAGAAGTGGGCTCGGTCATGGGCCTCCTCCTTAGAGTCCTAGTCGAGGGACCCGAAGCCCGAGAAGAATGGGTTCCGAGCAGCTGGGAAGGAGCCGACCTCTGGATACTATCAAGCCGAGATCCAATGGGCGGGATCAAAGAGATTACGCAGAATTCATCATAATCCCCTCCCATGATGAACTCCAAATGAGGGATACCCTCAGTATGAGCAGCAGTGAGCGTCATTTGTTTACCCGCTCGCATATCCTCAGGGGGGGGATAAGGGACAGAGCGACAGCCTCTTATCTGAATGTCCACTCTCTCACCCAAATAATATCACCGTATGATGGGGTGTGACAGGACCACCCTCCGCTGAGACAAGGCATCTGACCGCTGGAAATCAGGATCAGCCTGAATCCAGCCCTGTAAACGGGCAGTCATCAGCCCCACTTCGGCCTATAAAAGATGTAAATATGTTAATAAATCTTTTTTTTTAAATATCCAAAAATACTAAGCATGTACCTGCTCCAGAGGGCAAGTATAAAAAAAGGCTCTCAGCTCCTTCAGCGACTTATTGCGCCGGACGGGATGAAGGTTTGACTTGTACCATCTCCAAGCCGAAGGCGCCAGCCCTGATTCGGGATCGGTCTGGAGTAATTCTGGGCGAGTGTAAGGAAAGTACTCGAATGCCCAAGTCTGCATAACGAAAAAAAAAAAAAGAATCAGTGAGAAAGAAAATTCAAGATAAACAGAAAAACACAGAAAGGGAGCAAGTTCTTTACATTACCTCCCAGAAGTAGAAGGTCCCGCTAAGCTTGCCATGGCCTCGACTCAGGTCACACATATCATCATACATGCGGCTCAGAATAGCACCGGCCTCATACTGCTCTAAAAGGGCCAAATTCTCCAAACTCTTCAAGATAGAAGGGTTAAACTTCTCTTTCCTGTTGGACCAAAAGGTCGAAGCGAACAACAGCAACAAAAGTGAATCGGGCCACCTGAGTAGCCGTCAGCTCTCCCTGCCCGTATCTAGCATAGATGCCAGGGGCCTGGAGGGATAACCAGCGTCTGGAAATGCTCAAAGCAGAGGTAGCAGAACCTGGCTCGACCAGCCGAGGCAGGTCTATCCCAATCAGCTCCACCATCCGGTCGGAGGAGATGTCAATCCTCCAGTCATCATATAGCTCGATCGGCCGAATCCCGAAAGGGATCCCGGAGATCACAGAAAAGTCTGTAGGGGTCATTGTCAACTTGCCCCAAGAGAAGTGGAAAGTATTGGTGGTGTCCCACCACCTCTCAGCCAAGGCACACAATAACTCCTTGTAGTTACTCCGACCCATGTCAAAATGCCTCAGATAGCCCAGGTAAGAGGGACGGATAATTGCGCCAACCGGGCTGTTTTGATCGAATATTTCGAGCGGAATTCCAGCCACAGAACTCTCACCCACATCCAATTTAATACGGGAGTCCTAAAAGGTAAATCAACCTAAGAGTTACTCCTCGGTTCCTTACTAAGGGTAATATCTTAGTTCTACCCTAGCATGCATACTAATAAAAATAGTAAGCACAGGAATTTTTTTAAAATTCACAATTTGGCCTAAGGCCCAAAAATCACAATTTGGCCTAAGGCCCAAAAATTCACAATTCGGCCTAAGGCCCAAGATCAACAATTGGCCATAGAGGCCCAAAATTGCACAATTTGGCCTAAGGCCCAAAGTTCACAATTTGGCCTAAGGCCCAAAAATTCACGATTTGGCCTAAGGCCCAAAATTTCACGATTTGGCCTAAGGCCTAAAAATCACAATTTGGCCTAAGGCCCAAAAATTCACAATTCGGCCTAAGGCCGAAGATCAACAATTGGCCATAGAGGCCCAAAATTGCACAATTTGGCCTAAGGCCCAAAGTTCACGATTTGGCCTAAGGCCCAAAATTTCACAATTTGGCCTAAGGCCCAAAAAATCACAATTTGGCCTAAGGCCTAAAAATACAATTTGGCCTAAGGCCCAAAAATTCACAATTCGGCCTAAGGCCCAAATAATAAATAATATGCACGCATAAAAGTGAAAGGGAACTCACCTGGGCGAAGATGCCGGTTATGGAGGCGTGAGTATTTGCGTCTGCCATAAGATCGACCTCGTCAAGAGAAATCCCTAGAGACCCGAGGAAATCCTCGTCGCTGCTGTAGCTTGGAAGAGCCATAGAGGAAGGTGGTCTTGTAGCTTTGAAACTTGAGAGGATTTAAGAGAGCTCCCTAAGGTGGAGAGTGAGTAATGAATGAAATGGTGAAGTTCAAGCTATTTATAAGCAAATAGCCAAAAGGCGGGTCTTCTGGACGCGTCAGATTTTTGCCTCCAAAATTTGTGTTTCAGACAACCACCGACCCCCATAAATCATTTTTATGGTTGCCGGTGGGGGGCAACTGTGAACACCCAAATTTTGAGGCTCGAAGAGCCAGTTTTCCCGGACTGCGAACAGTCCGGTCGGACCGAAGGCCATTTTGGAAGTTTACCGAAAGTATGCCAATATGGTACTTGAAACGTCCGAAAAATCACGAGGATCACAGAACTGGTCCCGGAATATTTTTTGGAGGTCCAGAGCTCCCGAAAAAGCCCCCGGAGCGTTAAATTAGCATAGCCACCAGACCCAGCGGCCCGGCCGCCGAGCTCCAGCGGCCAGGCCGCCGAAACAGTCCGTTTTTGCCTATAAAAGCAGCCCCGGGCCTTCTGTTTTCCTCACTCAGTCTGTGTTGACGGACGCTCCTTCTCCCTTACTCTCCTTGCGATTCTTTACTGCTTTTCTGCATTTTTATTCAGCTTTATTATTTTCTTGCTTTGTTATTTGGTCATTTAAAATTAAATTAATTAATATTCCCTTAACGAGGAGCTTAACCTGGAGTTAAGAAGTGACCATCGATTAAATCAGGTACATGAACTAAACTCTGCCTATTTAATTTTAGCATTTCATACATTCTTCTCTTCTACTCTTAATAATTCTATAACTGCATAAATGCATTCATGACATCTTTAGGCAAATAAACTGCCTCAAATAAATAAGTTTAGGCTAAATGCCCGGTTAATAAATAATCGTGGTATTAAAGCCTAAATCCGACAATATTGGCTTAAAATACCTAGTTAATTAATAGCTATGGTATAATCGCCTTTATTTCGAACAAATCTAGCTTAAGTCCAATTAATCAATAATTGTTGCTAAAAAGCTTTAATTCAAACACATTTTTCTTGGCAATAAAATTGCCTACATTACAATCCAGTTAATCAATTTTTGGCAAACACATTGCCTATAAACTAGATTAACTACTTTCAGCGACAAATCGCTCAAATCAATTCTTTGGCAAAATGCCTTAAAATTAATCAACTTATTTTGGCTAAAAGCCTTAAATCAATCGTTTTGGCAACAATCGCCTAAATAATCATCTTTTGGCAAACAGATTGCCTAAATTAACCTTTTTTGGCTTTAAAGCCTTCAAATAAATCAAATTTTGGCGACAATCGCCTAAATCACATCAATTTTTTGGCAACAATTGCCTAAAGCAAATCTTTTTGGCTAAAAGCCATTAAAATCAACATTTTGGCATCAAATGCCTAAAACAATCAATCTTTGGCAAAATGCCTAAACAAAATGCACAAAGCATACACACACTCATGCATAAAGCATCCCCATTCAAAGCCCTCTAAAAGAGGCCTATCGAACTACGTTGACTTTGATCTTCCATTCAAACGGAAGTACGTAGGTACATTAGGGATTTAACCCCGAGCGGCAAGTCAAAATCACATAAACACTTTCATTGGTCCAATTGCATCATTTACCCTGCAAAGCATTCATTATTTTGGTTAGTTCATCAGCATGACATAGTCTCGGGATCCACCTCGGGTTCGTAGACCATGCCTTAACATTGGGTTAATTAATCTAGCATTTAGGTTAATTAAAATTGGAGTCTATTAGGGTTTTTCCTAGTTTACCCTAAAATAATTAAACAAGGTGGCGACTCATACATTCACGTGCATTTCTACCCTTAGTCACATGCATTCATATGCCATGATATTTGGGGGAGGGGTTCACAAGACCAAAGCCAATGCACATAGATAAAAGCCTTAGTTACTTCCCCTAAGGTGCACCCGATTCTGTTTGCTGTTGTTATACCGCATTCATTTCCGAGAGTTAATATCGTCAATCTCAAAACCCCCTATTGGTTGTCGAGATTAGACCAATTCCTAGGAAACAGATGTCGGAATTTATACCAACGGAATTCGTGTGTGGGAGAAATAAGCTTGGAAGGCATGCATTTCCCAACTCCCGTTCCCCTGTTTGATATAAACTGTACATATGTTGTGGCATTCATGCACCATGTAACGTTTTTCTTTTTCAGCCATGCATTAATAAGAGCTAATGTTCGGTATGGACATTTGACCTTGATTTTAAGACTGAATTTCAAATTCTTTTTGAATAATATTATGCAATCGCTTATAGTGAATCGATACCCGAAAGAAAAGGGAGATATAAGGGGGTTGTGATTCCTTTGTATTTTTACATTTCTCACATTGTCTGAAAATAAGTGAGAGATTAGAAAATTTGTAACAGAATAAAATGAAAATCCTGCTTAGGGCCATATGTTCCAAGGCAAAAAGTAAGGATACATAAAATACGCAATAATAAAATAACAAAATCCCGCTCGAAAATTCTTTCATTCCGAGGCAAAAGTTAGGGATTTGAGAGAAAATGGTCGATCGGAAATCCAAAAGGAACGGTCGATGACAGATAATGCCCGAAATGTTTAAATACAAAATAAGTTGTTGTCATATTATTCACATCGAATTTTTGGTCCAGTCGTCGAAATCGAGATCTTATTTCCATGCTAGCTTTAGTACATTAGAAATGCATTTCTCATCCTATGTGTTTTCATTTTCGCATGCATACATGCAGGACCCTCTTTAACTCAGAAATTTTTTGCTAGAATTGATCCTTCCCGGGAAACTGCTTCGAGAGTTTGGCACCGACATCCTGGTCAGCGTCTACTCAGAACATCCCCAATCCCTGAGTTCATCCCGGTCAGCTCAGTAAACTATCCAAGTTCATCAGATTCAGAGCCCGACTCAAATTCAGTAGAAATGGCAGATGATATAGGGGGTGAGCCCGGGTTTTCACAAGCTCAAATGAGGACCATCGCTCAGATTGTGGCCGCTGCTCTCGCTCAAGATAGGGCTCAAAACCAAAATACTCCCCCTTCTAGCAGCCAGCCTGTGGTTGAAGAGAGGCAAGTGCTCGACCCTGTGTCAGATAATCAGACTTCTGTGGGAAATGCCACACCTGTTGAGAATGATGTGCTCAAGCAACTGGCTGAGCTGAAGGAAAGATTTGACAAAATGGCTGCAATAAAAGAAAAAGACCCGGTCACCAACTTTCACATAACTGAATATGTTTTACACCCGAGCAGTTCAGCCTCATTTAAAACATTCAAGCATTCTATATTTGAAGGAGACAATGATCCTCGTTCTCACCTGTCTGAATTCCTCCGAGTATCACAGATGAACCGGTATAACGAGGAAGATGTCTTGCGTGCATTTTCGCAAACACTGCATAAAGACTATCGGAGGTGGTACGATGGTCTAGATGAGGAGGTTTAGAAGAATTTGATCAAGCTGCAGATCGCTTTTCTTAAGCACTTCAAGACCGACGAGAGTGATGAGTTCAATCTGCGTGATCTGGAAAGTTTAAGACAGGGAAAAGATGAAAGCTTTTCTAATTACTACAGGAGATGGAGAACGAATCTATATAGAGTTCAGACAAGACCGAAGGATAAAGAATTGATCCGTATCTTCAGTAGGAGCCTGTTGCCCTTCTTCAAGGAAAGGATGTTGACCCAACCTCTCACCGATTTTGCTCTAGTTCAAAGCGCTGGCCTGAACATAGAAGAGCTGTATAAGGAAGAAAAGAAAAAGAACAGAGGGTTTGGCAACTACCGGACTTCTTATGGTGACAGAGGTGCAGGGGGCAGTAATCAGAACCAGTCGGGGGGCAGTAATCAGAACCAGTCGGGGAACAGTAATGCCATAGTGGGGGCAGTTAATGAGAGAGCCAGAAGAGAATTCACAGATTTAGGCAGACCCTTGAGCACAGTGCTAAGGTCATGCATCAAGAACAGAGTGTTGTCGAAACTGCCAGTCGATCCAACTAAGCCCGTGCGAGGGAGGTACATGGACAGAAATTGTGATTATCATCAGTGTGTGAACCCCTCCCCAAAACATCAAATGCATATGGATGCATGTGACTAAGGAAGAAATGCACGTGATGTGTGAGTCACCACCTTGTTTAATTATTTTAGGGTAAACTAGGAAAAAACCCTAAGTTGATTCCAATTTTAATTAACCTAATTACTAGATTAATTAACCCAATGTTAAAGCATGGTCTACAAACCCGAGATGGATCCCGAGAATATGTCATGCTGAAGAACTAACCTATGAATGAATGCTTTGCAGGGTGATTAATGTGATTTAGACCAATGAAATGTGATTTTGACTTGCCGCTCGGGGTTAAATCCCAAACGTGCCTACGTACTTCCGTTTGAATGGAAGATCAAAGTCAACGTAGTTCGATAGGCCTTCTTTCAAGGGCTTTGAATGGGTATGCTTAATGCATGAGTGTGTGTATGCTTTGTGCATTTTGTTTAGGCATTCTGCCTGAAAATTGATTTTTAGGCATTTGATGCCAAAAATGTTGATTTTAATGGCTTTTAGCCAAAAAGATTGATTTAGGCAATCGTTGCCTAAAATTGATGTGATTTAGGCAATTTATTGCCAAAAATTGGTTAGGTGATTTGTCGCCAAAGTGATTAAGGCATTTGTGCCAAAAGTTGATATTGGAAGGCGTTTAGCCAAAAGATTTAGGCAATTTGTTTGCCAAAAGTGATTATTCGGGCGTTTGTCGCCAAAATGACTGATTTAAGGCTTTTAGCCAAAATGAATGGATTTAGGCAATTTTTGCCAAAAGTTGATGTGATTTAGGCGATTGTCGCAAAAATGATTGTTTGAAGGCTTTTAGCCAAAAGATTGATTAATTCTAAGGCATTTTGCCAAAGCTTCTGATTTAAGCGATTTGTCGCTAAAAAGTGGTTAATCTAATTTATAGGCAATTTGTTTGCCAAAAAATTGATTGAACCGTGGGCCATTTGTTGCCAAAATGTGGTTGATTTAATTGTAGGCAATTTGTTGCCAAAACGTGATTGATTAAGGCTTTTTAGCCACAATTATTGATTAATTGGACTTAAGCCGGATTGTTCGAAATAAAGGCAATTAACCATAGTTATTAATTAACTAAGTCTTTTTAGACGATATTGTCGGAGTTTGGCATGAATACCACAATTATTGATTAACCGGGTATCTTAGCCTGAACTTAATTAATTGAGGCAATTTATTTGTCAAATTCATGACGTGAATGCATTTATGCAGTTGTAGAATTTAGGAGTAGAAGAGAAATATGCATGAAGTGCTAAAATTAAATAGACAGGGTTTAATTATTACCTGGGTCAGTCGTCGGCCACTTCTTAGCTCCAGATTAAGCTCCTCATTTGGGGAATATTAATTAAAATTAATTTAATTTAAGTGACCAAGTATCATAACAAGAAAGCAATAAAAACTAAATTAAAAATGCAGAAAAAGCAGTAAAAGAATCGCAAGGAGCGTAGGGCAGAAGGAGCGTCCGTCAACACAGACTGAGTGAGTAAAAACGGAGGCCCCGGGGCCGATTTTATAGAAAAAAGGAGGCCCGAGGGCGGTCCTGCCCGCCCTAGAGGGCGGGCGTGCTGCCCCTCCAGGGCGGGCATGCCCGCCCCATGGGGGTGGGCGTGCCCACCCCTGAGGGCGGGCACATCGACCCGTGTGCCTTTTTTTCTCATTTCGGAGGCTTTTTCGGGAGTTCCGGCCCTCCAAAAAATATTCGGGGACCAGTTCCGCGATCCTCACAATTTTCCGGACATTTCAAGTACCATATTGGCATAGTTCTGGTGAACTTCCAAAATGGCCTTTGGTCCGGCCGGACTGTTTGCAGTCCGGAAAACCTGGCTCTTTGAGCCTCAAAAAAAAAGGATAGCGGCTATCGCCGCCTTTAAGGGCGACCACCACCGCCGCGGCCGGGAAAACTGGCCCTTTTTTTTAGCCTCAAAATTTGAGTATTCACAGTTGCCCCCCACTGGCTATCATAAAAATGATTTATGAGAGCCAGTGGCTGTCTGAAGGAGCAAATTTTGAGGATGGGCAGAGGAGGAAACCCTGCCGTTGTGAACCCCTACCCCAAAAATCATAGCATAGGCATGTGAATGCATGTGACTAAGGGCAGAAATGCACGTGAATGTATGAGTCGCCACCTTGTTTAATTATTTTAGGGTAAACTAGGAAAAACCCTAAGTTGACTCCAATTTTAATTAACCTAATTATTAGATTAATTATCCCAATGTTTAAGGCACAGTCTACGAACCCGAGGTGGATCCCGAGACTATGTCATGCTGATGAACTAACCAAATGAATGAATGCTTTGCAGGGTAAATGATGCAATTGGACCAATGAAAAAATGTTTATGTGATTTCGACTTGCCGTTCGAGGTTAAATCCCTAACGTGCCTACGTACTTCCGTTTGAATGGAAGATCAAAGTCAACGTAGTTCGATAGGCCTTCTTTGAAGGGCTTTGAAGGTGTATGCTTAATGCATGAGTGTGTGTATGCTTTGTGCATGTTTGTGTAGGCATTTTGCCAAAGGATCGATTGATTCAATTAGGCGTCCGTCGCCAAAAATGTTGGTTTTAAGACATTTGTGCCAAAAATGGTTGTCGGGCGATTTGTCGCCAAAGTTGATATTTGGGCTTATTATTGCCAAAATTGATGTTCGGGCTTATTATTGCCGAAAGACGTTTTGTTGGACGATTTGTCGCCAAAGTGATGTTTGGGCTTTTTATTGCCAAAATTGGTGTTCGGGCTTATTATTGCCGAAATGATTGATTTTAAGGCTTTTAGCCAAAATGTGTTGATTTAGGCAATCTGTTTGCCAAAATGATGTGATTGGGCGATTGTCGCCAAAATGATTGATTTAAGGCCTTTGGCCAAAATGTGTTGATTTAGGCAATTCGTTTGCCAAAAGTGTTGGTTGGGCGATTGTCGCCAAAATTGATTGATTTTAAGGCTTTTAGCCAAAATGAGTTGATTTAGGCAATTTGTTTGCCAAAAGTGTTGATTAGGCGATTGTCGCCAAAATAATTGATTTAAGGCCTTTGGCCAAAATGTGTTGATTTAGGCAATTTGTTTGCCGAGAGTGTTGATTGGGCGATTGTCGCCAAAATTTATTGATTTTAAGGCCTTTGGCCAAGACGAGTTGGTTTAGGCAATTTGTTTGCCAAAAGTGTTGATTGGGCGACTGTCGCCGAAATTGATTGATTTTAAGGCATTTTGCCAAAAAGTTCGATTTAAGCGATTTGTCGCTAGACAGTGGTTATTCTAATTTATAGGCAATTTGTTTGCCAAAAATTGATTGAACCGTGGGCAATTCGTTGCCAAAATGTGGTTGATTTAAGGCTTTTTAGCCACAATTATTGATTAATTGGACTTAAGCCGGACTGTTCGAAATAAAGGCAATTAAACCGTAGTTATTAATTAACTAGGCTTTTTAGCCAATATTGTCGGATTTAGCATTAATACCACGATTATTAATTAACCGGGTATTTAAGCTTAATCATATTTGACTGATGCAGTTTATTTGTCTAAATATGATATGAATGCATTTATGCAATTATAGAATTATTAGGAGTAGAAGAGAAGCATGCATGAAGTGCTAAAATTAAATAGGCAGAGTTTCGTTTAAGTACCTGATTTAATCGACGACCGCTTCTTAACTCCAGATTAAGCTCCTCGCTTGGGAAAATATTAATTAATTTATTAGAATTTGTTTAATTTTAGTGGCCAAGTATCACAACACATAAAAAAATAAAGACTGAATTAAAAATGCAAAAAGCGGTAAAAGAATCGCAAAAGCGTGAGGGAGAAGGATCGTCCGTCAACACGGACAGGAGTGGCCAAAAATGAAGAGGTAAGTGGCTATTTATAGGCCAAAAATGGGCCTAGGGCGGCAGGTGCCGCCGGAGGCCGGCGGCAGGTGCCGCGGACGACCGGCGGCAGGTGCCGCCATGTCCGGCGGCCGGAGCCGCCGTGCGCGGCGGTGGCCCCTTGGGCCTTTCACTCCAGAGGAGTTTTCAGGAGTTTCGGACCTCCGAAAAATATTCTGGGACCTGTTCCGTGATCCTCGCGACATTCCGGACGTTTTAAGTACCATATTGGCATACTTTCGGTGAACTTCCAAAATGGCCTTCAGTCCGGGAAAACAGTTACTGTAGCAAAGTCAAACTTACTGTAGCACTGTAGCAAATTTTATTATTCGCAGTCCGGGAAAACTGGCTTTTTGAGCCTCAAAATTTGAGTATTCACAGCCGTGGGTTTTTTTCTTTGAAATGAAATGATCAAATGCATGGATTTATGTTTGTAACTTAAAGATGTTTTTGCCTCTTTGAGGACTTAAAAAGAAGTTTTGCCTCTTAGAGGACTTGAAAAGATGTTTTACCTCTTAATGAGGGCTTGAAAAGAGATTTTGCCTCTTAGAGGACTTGGAAAGATGTTTTGCCTCTTAATGAGGGCTTGAAAAGAGATTTTGCCTCTTAGAGGACTTGAAAAGAGATTTTGCCTCTTAATGAGGGCTTGAAAAGATGTTTTGCCTCTTAATGAGGGCTTGAAAAGATGTTTTGCCTTTTAATGAAGGCTTGAAAAGAGATTTTGCCTCTTAGAGGACTTGAAAAGATGTTTTGCCTCTTAATGAGGGCTTGAAAAGAGATTTGTTTTATTTTTGTTTTTTTTCTTTGAGAACCAAGGGTCCACCTAAAGTCGAAATGATCAAATGGCTTGGTTTTGGATGAAAAAATGGTTGGTTATTGGTCGGGGTTTCACCCTAGGTTTTATGGAAGAAAAAGGTTAACCATTAACCGGGTTCTACCCTGGGTTTGTGTAAAAGGGATTGACGATGGTTGGGTTTCACCCTGGGTTATGTATGTTTTTTTTTTTCATAACACTTGCCCCTGAATCCGACTTGGAGGATTTTGCCCCCTTGCTTGAGAGAATTGATGCCCTTATTAGTTGAAATAGAATTTCTTCTTAACAAAAGACTAAAAATTCCGTGATTACTTCTGTGATGGGAGAATGGTGAAGGTTCTTATCACTTCTTGCCCCCAGAATGGTGCTGACCATGGAATACTTCACAACAATGGTGTTGTACTTGTCCAATCGATTGAGGAATCAAAGAGAACAAAGCCACTTATATGACTCGAGGAAACGGACAATGCGGATGACATCGCTCGTCTGAAAGGATCGAAGAAACGATGGTCCGAGTGGAGACGAGGTATTAAAGGATTACCTCTCAACGATTATGTTTGACATTTTTTTTAGGGTTGTTTTGGAAACCCCGGGGATTGAATTGACATTTTCCTCTCTCTTTTTTTTCGAGGAATGACTCAAAGAATAAAGCTTTCAAAACGAACCGTTTTTTTTATTAGAATGACTCGATTTTTGTGACTCGTTGTGGAATGACCACTGGTGATGGAGACTTGATTTTAGAGACTCGATTTAGAGACTCAAATTTTTCTTGTAGCGAATTTTGACTCGAAGGAATTCAATGGTTCTTGGAAAAAATGATTTATATACTCCCGAGAAGACCTTTGAAAGCACTTTTTTTCTTTTTGCCTTAACTTTTGCCTAGTAGCCGCCCTTTCGGGTTTTCGACTCTAGCAGGCTCTTTGCCCTAACTTTTACCTAGACCGCCCTTTCGGGTTTTCAGCCTAGCGGGCTCAATTCTTGCCTGAAGCCGCCCTTTCGGATTTTTAACTCCAGCTTTTTATTTTTCTTTTCTTCTCTTTTTTTTTTATTTTTTATATTGGCAAAGAGAAAATGCTTTTTATGATGCAGACTTATGTTTGTGACCGCGCCTTTGTGGCTGCCTACGTATCTCCAAGAACTCTTCGGGGGATGGGGAGAATTAGGTCTTTCGTAGTTCCTTTCGGGATGCGAACTTCGTGCTCGGCTAGTGCGGAATTCATCTCCGTCTTGGTGTTAGTGCGGAATTCCTTTCCGTCTTGGTGCGAAATTTATTTCCGGCTTGCTGTTGTGGTAAAATTCAATTCTGACTTAATGCTGATTGTGGAATTCATTTCCAATTTGATTTCTTCGGGATTCCTTCCCGACTTGATATTAATACAGAATTCATTTCTGACTTGATTTCTTCGCGAGATTTCTTCCCGGCTTGATGTCTTTGCGGGATTCCTTCCGGCTTGATGTTGATGCAGAATTCATTTCTAGCTTGATTTTTTTTTTTGCGGGATTCCTTCCCGGCTTGATGTTTTTGCGGGATTCCTTCCCGACTTGATGTCGATGCAGAATTCATTTCTGACTTGATTTCTTCGCGGGATTTCTTCCCGGCTTGATGTCTTTACGGGATTCATTCCCGACTGGATGTCTTTGCGGGATTCCTTCCCTACTTGATGTTGATGCAGAATTCATTTCTGACTTGATTTCTTCGCGGGATTTCTTCCCGGCTTGATGTCTTTACGGGATTCATTCCCGACTTTGATGATGTTGAATCAACTTATTGACTCGAGCTCGTATGATAGTGATGACCCTAGGCGAATCTGACTTTGTTGTTGTAGTGGTTTTACCACTGGTTGACTGAAATATGACTTGTATTCATCACAAAGAGTTTTGAATACCCACATTGTGGTGGTAACTTGAGTGGCTTGAGTGTTGAAGAAGCTTTTATGCTTCGAGTTTGTGGCTTCGCCATGTTTGAATTCTTGAGGTTAATTTGATTCCTTTTCTTGAACTTTATCTTCCTCTGAATTTGAAACTTATTTCCTCAATGGTTCTCCTCTCCATAAGGAATTTTGAGGAGACTCTTCCTTTTCCTTGTTTTGAGAAATGATCCTTGTTTATAAGGACACTTGTACTTGTGCCATGCTTGGCGCTTGATTTTCAAGGTGTTTGTTGTCATCCAATTTGTGGAAATGACTGCTTCTTTTAACTTGCTTTTTCGAAATGTGAGCAGCCGCTTGGTCTTTGTCCTTATGGCTGAAATGATTTGTCATCTACCCTTGATGGGCTTGAATTTAACGGAGAGCTTGCAGTTGACCCGTTTTTGACAACTTGATTTCCTGTAGCTTTGTCCTTGATTTCTTTCTTTTGTGCAGAAGTTCCTTTTGACCCATTTTTTTTTCTTTAGCTTTGTTTGCTTCCTTTTGACCAGGGGTTCCTTTTGTCCCGTTTTTCCTTTTGTTTGCTTAGAAGCAGCCTCTCCATAAAGAATTTCGAGGCAACTTGATTCTGAGATGTATGGATAGCATTGCGACTTCGTGCGGACCCAACCCAATTCCAAACATAACTTCTTTATTCTGTCGCTTTTAAGCTCAAAATTCAGACACCTCTCTGTCGGAGCATCTCCCATTCCTGGGTTTTCGGAGAAACCATTCTGGCCTTAACCCCTTCAATCGGCTTTGCCTTGGTACTGTTTGAAGTCTAGCGCACCCTTTGCTGGATCCTTTCCATGATTACCCTTCAAAACTTCCCCTTTGATGGTGCTTCTTAGGATGCCCCCAGCTTTGATTGATGCAGAGCAAATGAAAGGATGAATGCATTTTTCTTTGCCAATTTTTATTATCTTTTTTTTTTTCATCATTTTTTATTTTTTCAATTTTTTATTATTTTTTTTGATTTTTTTTTTGCTTTCACAGGAAAGGATAGGGAAAGAGTATAAACATGATTGGAACGTAAACTGATCTCTCTTTATTGATAAGACAAAATTTGTGTACAAAAGACACTTAGATTTACAAATTTGAATTGAATGAAAAAAAACTTGAATGGAAATGAAAATGAAAAGAAAAGCTAGACCCTAAAAGATAGACTCTAGGCGGACTGTGATGGACTAGGATTGGATTGACTGTAGTGACTTTGTTCCTCTCGATGCTTAAATCGATCAGACAGGTTGTTGTTGGTCTTGAACAATTCCTTTGTTCTTTTTGGAGGCTTGATCTCAACCTTCTCAGACACGAACTTCATTCATTTCTAAGAAAAGTTCGAAAGGATCGAACGATTCTTGTTCAGCAAATTTTTTTTGCATTAATCCCATGGTTAGGCAAGGGATTGGTTGATGTTCAGCTTGCTCTTGGGGATGATGGACCCATTGTCAACCAGGTCTTGTAGACGGTTTTTCAAAGTCCAGCATGATTCTGCTTCTTGTACGAGTCTTCTTTGAGTTAACCCAACTGGATTAAGTCTTCCACCTTAGTTGCAGTCGCAATGAGCGATTGGAACGTAGGCAAGTACTGTGTTTGAAGCTGTGACTGGTAGACAGGCAGTAAATTCTTGATTATTATGTCAACTTGTTCCTGTTCAGAAGGTCGGTTGATCATTTGAGCAGCTTTGGCTCTCCACCTCGAAAGGAACGAGGAGAAAGACTCATTGTTCTTTTGTTTAGTGGTTTCTAGCTCCCTCCGGGTAACATCCACTTCGATATTATAATGGTACTGCGTGTTGAAAGCATTGCATATGTCCTCCCAATTCTTCATTTTGGAACGATCCAAGCTTACAAACCATCTTAATGCAGCACCAGTCAAAGATTGCTGAAACAACTGAGCAAGGAGCTCGCTGTTGAGGCCAAACGGGTTGAGGGCACCCACATACATTTTCAGGTGCGTTTTGGGACAAGTGGTTCCGTCAAACTTATCCATGTTGGGCATTTCGAATTTTGTTGGCAGTCTCGCTTCGGGGAACAAGGACAAGGAGTCCATGTCCACCACTTCCTTGTGTGTTTTAAGGGCAGTGATTGACCTTTCCAAGAGTTCCAATTTTTCTCTCATTTTCTGAGCTTCCAGCTCAGAAGCAATTCTGGAGGGCATGTCATCCAGGTTAAGGGTAGGGTTTGTCGGTTCAGCACCAGGTCCTTGATTGGAGGTAGCAGGTCCACTTCCCCCAGCGGAAGCCCCATTTCCATTACCACCACCTAGTTCAGCTATTAGGGCAGTCCTATGGGCAGCCAATGCCTCATTCATTCTAGCCTCCATTCTGGCTTCCAGTTGTTCAATGAGGTTTTGGATGTCAGAGAGTGATGCCATTGGTGCAGTCGGGATTGTTGGACCTGTGGGTGAAAGCTCAGTTGGTGTTTCGGGTACAGGTGGTCTTTGGAGGGGTACCTGTGAAAGGACATAGTCAAAACGATTAGACTATCCTATATAAGGTGTTTTTCCATATGGTATGTGAGATAGTGTGAGGTATTTGGACTTGACCCTTGTGATGTAGGGTGGTATGACCAAACAATGTAGGGTAGCGTTGGTAGGGTAGGACACCTAGGATAGGACCCAATGGGATGTGATATGTAAGGTAGGGCTGGACACCTCGACTTTTCGAAAGGCCCTAAGTTATCAAAGAAATTTTTTTTTTTTGGGCCTTAGGGGCCAAAATGTGAATTTTTGGGCCTTTGAGGCCAACATATGAATTTTTGGGCCTTTGAGGCCAACATGTGAGTTTTTGGGGCCTTTGAGGCCAAATTGGGAATTCTCGGGCCTTTGGGGCCAAATTGGAAATTTTTGGGCCTCTGGGGCCAAGATGTGAATTTTAGGGCCTTAGGGGCCAAGATGTGAATTTTTGGGGCCTTTGGGGCCAAATTGGAAATTTTTGGGCCTCTGTGGCCAAATTGAGAATTTTTGGGCCTCTGGGCCAAATTGAGAATTTTTGGGCCTCTGCGGCCAAATTGGAAATTCTTGGGCCTCTGGGCCAAAATGGGTATTCTTGGGCCTTTGGGGCCAAATTGAGAATTTTTGGGCCTCTGTGGCCAAATTGGAAATTTTTGGGCCTTAGGGGCCAAAAACTTCTGGGCCATTGTAGCCAAATTGAGAATTTTTGGGCCTTTAGGGCCAAATTGAGAATTTTTGGGCCTTTGTGGCCAAAATGTAATTTTCCAGGTCTCAGGGACCAAAATGTAATTTTCCAGCTTTGAAATGGAATGTTTTTTTTTGTGAAGTATGGTATGGATGCGTGAATGCGCACAACATCACAACACAATTCATTTTAATGGAATGATTCAGCATCATTGGGTGCATACAGTCCTAAAGGATAGGTTCTATAGGCTATGACACAAATAGAGAATTGGCTCATTAAGGGACCCTTGAACCTTGAGCATGGATATACCTAACCACATGTGAAACAAAGAGTTTCACGTGGGTCCAACAGTACGCATACTCATAGGCCACCCCCAAAAGGATTAGGGATGGTTTGCGGTAACAGGGAGGACGCTTTGGCTGTCCGTCAACATAATCAAAGAGACCTGCCGATCAGCGCTACTTGCTATCCAGACTCAGAAGTTTGAACAGAGGGAGAAGAAATTCATTTGAAATTCATTTTTTATGCAATGGAGAAAAAGATTCTCAATCGTGCAAATAAATCAACAAATTAAAAAAAATGTTTTAATTTAGTTGTACAATCAAGTTCAAATTCTCCTTATCCCGTATTCTTAAAGAAAGAATACTGGATTTTTTTCTGTTGGGGTACCCTGCAAAACAAAGCATAGTAAATAATACCCTAAAGAAGGGCAGGTTAGTTTACACAACAATTGTAGTCCTCTTTATGCAAAAAGATTGCATAATTCCCCAGCAGAGTCGCCAAACTGTGAACCCCTCCCCAAAACATCAAATGCATATGGATGCATGTGACTAAGGAAGAAATGCACGTGATGTGTGAGTCACCACCTTGTTTAATTATTTTAGGGTAAACTAGGAAAAAACCCTAAGTTGACTCCAATTTTAATTAACCTAATTACTAGATTAATTAACCCAATGTTAAAGCATGGTCTACAAACCCGAGATGGATCCCGAGACTATGTCATGCTGAAGAACTAACCTATGAATGAATGCTTTGCAGGGTGATTAATGTGATTTAGACCAATAAAATGTGATTTTGACTTGCCGCTCGGGGTTAAATCCCAAACGTGCCTACGTACTTCCGTTTGAATGGAAGATCAAAGTCAACGTAGTTCGATAGGCGTTCTTTGAAGGGCTTTGAATGGGTATGCTTAATGCATGAGTGTGTGTATGCTTTGTGCATTTTGTTTAGGCATTCTGCCTGAAAATTGATTTTTAGGCATTTGATGCCAAAAATGTTAATTTTAATGGCTTTTAGCCAAAAAGATTGATTTAGGCAATCGTTGCCTAAAATTGATGTGATTTAGGCAATTTATTGCCAAAAATTGGTTAGGTGATTTGTCGCCAAAGTGATTAAGGCATTTGTGCCAAAAGTTGATATTGGAAGGCGTTTAGCCAAAAGATTTAGGCAATTTGTTTGCCAAAAGTGATTATTCGGGCGTTTGTCGCCAAAATGACTGATTTAAGGCTTTTAGCCAAAATGAATGGATTTAGGCAATTTTTGCCAAAAGTTGATGTGATTTAGGCGATTGTCGCCAAAATGATTGTTTGAAGGCTTTTAGCCAAAAGATTGATTAATTCTAAAGCATTTTGCCAAAGCTTCTGATTTAAGCGATTTGTCGCTAAAAAGTGGTTAATCTAATTTATAGGCAATTTGTTTGCCAAAAAATTGATTGAACCGTGGGCCATTTGTTGCCAAAATGTGGTTGATTTAATTGTAGGCAATTTGTTGCCAAAACGTGATTGATTAAGGCTTTTTAGCCACAATTATTGATTAATTGGACTTAAGCCGGACTGTTCGAAATAAAGGCAATTAACCATAGTTATTAATTAACTAAGTCTTTTTAGCCGATATTGTCGGAGTTTGGCATGAATACCACAATTATTGATTAACCGGGTATCTTAGCCTGAACTTAATTAATTGAGGCAATTTATTTGTCAAATTCATGACGTGAATGCATTTATGCAGTTGTAGAATTTAGGAGTAGAAGAGAAATATGCATGAAGTGCTAAAATTAAATAGACAGGGTTTAATTATTACCTGGGTCAGTCGTCGGCCACTTCTTAGCTCCAGATTAAGCTCCTCGTTTGGGGAATATTAATTAAAATTAATTTAATTTAAGTGACCAAGTATCATAACAAGAAAGCAATAAAAACTAAATTAAAAATGCAGAAAAAGCAGTAAAAGAATCGCAAGGAGAGTAGGGGAGAAGGAGCGTCCGTCAACACAGACTGAGTGAGTAAAAACGGAGGCCCCGGGGCCGATTTTATAGAAAAAAGGAGGCCCGAGGGCGGTCCTGCCCGCCCTGGAGGGCGGGCGTGCCTGCCCCTTGAGGGCGGGCGTGCCCGCCTCAGGGAGGCGGGTGTGCTGCCCCTCCAGGGCGGACATGCCCGCCCTCCAGGGCAGGCGTGCGTGCCCGCCCTGGGGGGCGGGCATGCCTGCCCCATGGGGGTGGGCGTGCCCACCCCTGAGGGCGGGCACATCGACCCGTGTGCCTTTTTTTCTCGTTCCGGAGGCTTTTTCGGGAGTTCCGGCCCTCCAAAAAATATTCCGGGACCAGTTCCGCGATCCTCACAATTTTCCGGACATTTCAAGTACCATATTGGCATAGTTCTGGTGAACTTCCAAAATGGCCTTTGGTCCGGCCGGACTGTTTGCAGTCCGGAAAACCTGGCTCTTTGAGCCTCAAAAAAAAAAGGGGTATTCACAGGCGACTGCAGCCACTGTCGCCGGCAGCGGCATATCGCAGCCTTTAAGGGCGACCACCACCGCCGCGGCCGGGAAAACTGGCCCTTTTTTTTAGCCTCAAAATTTGAGTATTCACACAGTGCAAAGGGCATTCAACTGATGAATGTTTCAAATTGAGGCATGATATTCAAAATTTGATTGACAGTGGGAAGATTACCAAGCCTTCAGACAAGAATAAGCCAAGCATCAAGAACAACCTGCTTCCCCAATATCAGTATAATTATCCCACCCGTAAGACTCAGTCAGGTGGATCGGTCAATGCGATCGGGAGTGGATTGCCGGAAGAGGTGGTAGTAGCAGAAGCAGAATGGGAAGAGCGGTTGTGTGCCATGTTGAACATATGGGATGACTGTAGTAGTGATGAGGAGGAAAAGATGCCTGTGAAGATCGAAATCGAGAAAAGCATCACGGTGCAGGTGGGTGAAGTACCAGAGGATGAAGACGAACAACTACAACTTGCCATTCAGAAGAGCTTAGCTGATCAAGAAGAACAGTGGTACTATAGCAGTGAGGAGGAAGTGAACGAGGTAGGTATTCAGAGTTTGACCCAGAGTGGGCGAGTATACAATCCCGAAAGCAGTATGCAGACCAAGGGGAAAGAGGTTGCTGTTGATGGAACGAAGAAGAGAATGACAGAGAAAGGCGGAGAGGAGCCGAAGGAAAAGAAGAAAGAGGAAGAGGTAGTAAAGGGACAGAAGAAGACTGTTGAGATTGGAGAAAGCAGTCAGAACAAGGCTCCTAATGGGGTGACTGCCAGTTCGGTGCTGAGTCAATTACAAAGAACAAGAGCTGATATTTCGATATGGGATTTGCTGATAGCATCTAAGGAGCACAGAGAAGCTTTACTGGAAGCTATGACTTTTGTCAGAGTGCCAGCTCGAATTCAAAGTGTCGACATGATCAATGTGCTACAGCGGAGAATAGGCGAAGTCACTTTCTTTGACTCAGACCTTCCACCAGAAGGAAGGAACCACTGTAAGCCACTGTATATTCAGATTACCGTCAATGGACGAGACACCCGGAATGTAATGGTCGATAATGGGTCAGCACTGTGTGTATGTCCGTTGAAAATGCTGTCCAAGTTTAAGATCGAAGAATCAGAGCTTGAGCCATCAAACATGGTGGTCAAGGCTTATGACAATACTATGCGGAATGCGAAAGGGACCTTTAAAGCGAATATATCCACAGTTGCAGTGGAAAGCTGGGTAGATGTAGTTGTGCTTGATATCTTAGCCAACTATGCTCTTTTGTTAGGAAGACCATGGCTCCATCCCTTAGGCGCAGTTCCGTCCACTCTGCACAGAAAAGTGAAAATTCCGTGGGGTACAGATGTGGTGACAGTCAATGCACAGAAAGATCTGAGTGTAGCAACAATAGAGGGCTTAGAGCTGGTAGCACCGTTATTGGGCTTTCAAGTGGCAGTAATTGATGCATCCACCGCCAAGAGCAAAAGTGCAGTAAATAGCATGAGTCCTTTTTCGAGAAAGATGATGAAGAAGATGAATTGGTAGTACGACAAAGGTTTGGGCCGGGAACTACAAGGAATGTTTGAACCACTCTCATCGGCATTGGGGCAGCAAGACAAGCGCGGACTGGGATACTCTGAAAATAGAAAGAAGGAAAGATATGAGATTCGATCTCCGGTCAGAGGGCCAAACTTGAATCAGATCTTCTTTGTTCCACAAGCTGAAGGGGAATTTCAGAGTAGGGGAAAGACCTATCCCGGCTTGGAGATATTTATGACTGATTATGAGGAGAAGCTGATCAAATCGCCCGAACCTTCCTTGGAACAGCTGCTAGATGGGACTGAATTCATGGTATGCATGACAGAAGCGGGCATTAAATCTGAGTGGTTGAAGAAGATATCCAAGTTTGAAGAATTTCTAGGGATTGGGGATGAAGCTTCCAAGTTGATGCAAGAGCAAAAGGCCAAGGCGCGCATCCTCCAGTCGGTTCTAGCTGCTGAAGACGCCGAAGAGGCGGAGAGGAAGGCATCGAAGGTGAAGCTAGCTGATGAGAAGATAGAAGCCACCCCGGAGGAAGGAGAAGGAGTTGCAGATGCCAATGAAGTGATCCAGGCAATAAAAGATACCTGTAATGAATGTATTGAACAGGCAGTTAATCCTGTATTTTGTTTTTCTTACACTTGTTTTGAGAACAATATGGATGGTTTTCCTCTTTTATTTCAATCAATGGAAGTGAACTTTGACTATTTGTTTTCTTATTTTCCTGATTGTCACGTTCATGGCATTGATTACACCACTCGCATATTTGACATAAATGCATTGCATCATTTTTCATTTAATTTAAGAACCGCCGAAGATCCTAAAATAATCGAAATCGGATCAGACTTTAAACATGAGCTCAGACAGGACCTTCAAGAATGTATTAAAAGAAATTCAGAGGTATTTGCTTGGAGCTATGCGGACATGCCAGGGATTGACAGATCAATAGCAGAGCACTTCATTCCTACGGATCCGAGTATTAAGCCAGTAAAACAGAAAAGGAGAACGGTCAGACCAGAATGGCAGGACAAGATCAAAGTTGAAGTCCAGAAATAGTTGGATGCAGGATTCTTAGAAGTAGTACATTATCCGGAATGGTTGGCTAATATAGTCCCGGTGCTCAAAAAAGATGGGAGGATAAGGGTCTGTGTCGACTACAGAGACTTGAATAAAGCCTCACCTAAAGATGACTTTCCACTTCCGCACATAGATGTTTTAATCGACAGCGCTGCCGGAATGGGATGTTATTCTATTATGGACGAATTTTCCGGATACAATCAAATATTGATGGCTTTAGTGGACAAGCACAAGACGGCCTTCACCACGGACTTCGGAACGTTTTGCTACAAAGTAATGCCGTTTGGACTGAAGAATGCCGGGGCAACATACCAGAGAATGGCTACCACTCTGTTTCATGATATGATCCATAAAGGGTTGGAAGTATATGTAGATGACATGGTGATCATGACAAAGACGCAGGAAGAACATGCAGAGATGTTGGAAAAATTCTTCGCACGGGTCAAGCAGTACAATTTGAGACTCAATCCCAAGAAGTGCGTATTCGGAGTAACAAAGGGGAAGTTGTTAGGTTTTGTTGTAGGGCCTAACGGGATTGAGGTTGACCCCGACAAGATAAAAGCCATGCAGGACATGGAACCGCCAAGAACAGAACGTCAGGTGAGAAGCTTCCTCGGTAAGATTCAGTATATCAGCAGGTTCATTTCGAGGTTATCCATCACCTGTGCTTCGATTTTCAAGCTACTAAACAAGAATCAACCAGTCAGGTGGAACGAAGACTGCCAGAAGGCCTTTGACCACATAAAGAAATACTTGATGAATCCACCGGTGCTCAGTTCACCAAGTCCAGGAGAACCTCTAATCTTGTATCTATCTGTAGAAGATGCACGAGTTGGGGCAATTTTGGTACAACCGGACATAACTGGAGTAGAAAAGGCTATCTATTACATTAGTAAGAAACTATTGCCTACAGAGGAGAAGTACAATCTGATTGAGAAAACGTGCATGGCAGTAGTGTGGGCGATAAAGAAATTGAGGCCGTATTTTGATTCCTTCAAGGTCACTGTTGTTTCCAAAATTGATCCTCTGAAGTATTTGTAGAAAATGCCTACTCTAGAGGGACGGTTGTCTAAATGGTTGGTTCAGATGTCTAGCGTGGATGCGGACTTTGTAATGAAGAAGACGGTCAAAGGTCGGGCCGTAGCAGAATTCTTGGCAGAAAATCCAATTGCAATCGATGAACCTTGGGAATTGGAATTTCCGGATGAATACTTACTATGCATCGAAACAGGAACTTGGAGATTATACTTTGATGGATCAGCCAATAGAAATGGAGCCGGGGCTGGTATCGTAATTGAAGCACCTAATGGCGAGGTTACCACGATGTGCAAAAGGTTGTTGTTCCCGGTTACTAATAACATGGCGGAGTATGAAGCATGCATCATGGGGATGGAAGCTCTCCTCGCATCCGGTGCTAAGGAGGTCGAAGTAATAGGAGATTCGTTATTGGTTATTGAACATGCTAACGAGAGATGGAAGGTAGAAGAAGAAAGATTAAAGCCCTATGTCGAGTACTTGTTGAAGAAGGCAGCACTATTCGACAAGATCACTTTCACTCATATAGGAAGAACCTATAATAGAATTCCAGACGCCTTGGCAAACTTAGCATCGGCTTGGCAGGATTTGAGTAAAGTTCCGAAGAAGCCATTTATCATTATCGCAGCCAATATCCCGTGTTATAAAGATCATTTTGTGAACCAGATAGAACCGGAGGAAGAACCATGGTTCACGGATATTCTGAGGTACATGAAAGACGGTACTTTTTCTGATGATGCTACGAAAGAAGACCGTGCAGTTCTCAGAAAAATGGCTCTGAATTATGTTCTAGCCGATGGTGAACTCTACAGAAAAGCTTGGGATGGGATGTTGCTGAGATGTGTGAGCAAGAAAGAAGGAGAAGACATAATGAGGAAGGTGCATGAAGGAGTTTGCGGTACTCATCTAAGCGGTATGAGCCTAGCAAGAAAAATCATGAGGCAGGGTTATTTCTGGGTGAAGATGGAAGGTGACTGTGTTTGGTATGTGCGGCATTGCAAAGTTTACCAATACCATGACAATAAAAGCCACTTACCTGCTGTTGAACTCTACCCGACAACTCCTTCCTGGCCCTTTTCTGCGTGGGGTATAGATGTCATTGGCAAAATCTCACCAGCAGCATCCAATGGCCATCAGTATATATTGGTTGCAGTTGACTACTTCTCTAGATGGATTGAGGCTCAATCTTACAAAACCTTAACCGCCAAACATGTGGCTAGATTCATTGAACAGAACATTTTTTGTCGCTATGGTGTTCCCCATCACATGGTTACAGATAATGGCTCTCACTTTCAGGCAGACGTTGGCCAATTGCTTTATAGATACAAGGTTGAGCATCATCATTCTTCTCCTTATCGCCCTCAGGCTAATGGTGCAGTAGAAGCTGCGAATAAGGAGATCAAAAGAATCCTGTCAAAGATGTGTGAAAGGTACAAAAGCTGGGCTGAGAAACTTCCTTTCGCACTCTGGGGGCATCGCACTACATTCAAATCAGTAAACGGAGCTTCGCCTTTCGAACTTGTATACGGAATGGAGGCAGTGTTACCGATAGAGCTCGAAAAGAAGTCTCTCAGGGTTTTGGTAGAAGCTGGTCTGACCGAAGAGGAATGGGTTAAGAAGAGATATGAAGATCTGGTGCTCTTAGACGGGAAAAGACTGAATGCTCGATTCCAGGATCAAATGAGAAAAAGAAGAATTGCTCGTTTCTACAATAAACGAGTACATCCAAGGGCCTTAAAGAATGGAGATTTGGTATTGATCAGATTATTGGATCACGACGCCCAACATCATCCTGTGAACCCCTCCCCTAATATCAAATGCATGAATGCATGTGACTAAGGAAGAAATGCACGTGATGTGTGAGTCGCCACCTTGTTTAATTATTTTAGGGCAAACTAGGAAAAAACCCTAAGTGACTCCAATTTTTAATTAACCTAGTTACTAGATTAATTAACCCAATGATTAAGGCATGGTGTGCAAACCCGAGATGGATCCCGAGACTATGTCATGCTGATGAACTAGCCAAGATAATGAATGCTTTGCAGGGTAAATGATGATGTGATTTGAACCAATGGAAAATGTTTATGTGATTTTGACTTGCCGCCCGGGGTGAAATCCCGAACGTGCCTACGTACTTCCGTTTGAATGGAAGATCAAAGTCTACGTAGTTCGATAGGCCTCTTTTAGAGGGCTTTGAAGGGGATGCTTTATGCATGATGTGTGTGTATGCTTTGTGCACTTTTTGTTTAGGCATTTTGCCAAAGAGTTTGATTTTTAGGCATTTGATGCCAAAAAGTGTTGATTTTAATGACTTTAAGCCAAAAAGATTGATTTAGGCAATTGTTGCCAGAAATGATTAATTTTTAGGCGATTGTCGCAAAAATGATTGATTTTAAGGCTTTTAGCCAAAAAGAGTGATTTAGGCAATTGATTGCCAAAATGAAGTTGATTGGGCGATTGTCGCCAAAATGATTGATTTTTCGGTTTTAAAACCCAAAGATTGATTGAGTTTTAAGGCATTTTGCCAAAACTTTGATTTAACTGTAGGCAATTTGTTGCCAAAACATGATTGATTAAGGCTTTTAGCCACAATTATTGATTAATTGGACTTAAGCTGAAAATTGTTCGAAATAAAGGCAATCATACCATAGCCATTGAGAGGCTAGATATTTTAAGCCGATATTGTCGGATTTAAACTTTAATGCCACGACTATTAATTAACCGGGCATTTAGCTTAATCATATTTTAATTGAGGCAATTTACATGCCTATATGATGGTATGAATGCATTTATGCAGTTGTAGAATTTTTTTAGGAGTAGAAAAGAAGCATGCATGAAGTGCTAAAATTAAATAGGTAAAGTTTAACTTACGTACCTGATTTAATCATCGACCGCTTCTTAACTCCAGGTTAAGCTCCTCGTTAAGGGAATTAATTTTAAGTGACCAAGTATCACAAAAATAAAGTAAAACTAAAATTAAAAAAAAATGCAAGAAAGCAGTAAAGAATGCAAAGAGCGTAGGGAGAAGGAGCGTCCGTCAACACAGACTGAGTGTCTCAAAACGGAGCCCCAGAGCCGTCTTTTATAGGGAAAAAGTGACCCCGGGCGCCCCTGCCCGCCTTCAAGGGCGGACATGCCCGCCTGGGCTGGGCAGGCGTGCCCGCCCTAGCAGGGCGGGCGTGTCCGCCCAAGCTGGGCGGGCATGCCCGCCTGGCTTGAGCGGGTATGCCCGCCCATGCTGGGCGGGCGAGTCCTCCCATGCTGGGCGGGCGTGCCCGCCTGGCCTGGGTGGGCCTGCCCGCCTAGCTCGGGCGGGCATGTGTGCCTTCTTTTTTTTCTTAATTTCGTTCCGGAGGCTTTTCCGGGAGTTCCGGACCTCCAAAAAATATTCCGAGACCAGTTCCATGATCCTCGTAATTTTTCAGACATTTCAAGTACCATATTGGCACACTTCCGGTGAACTTTTTGAATGACCTCCGGTCTTACCGGACTGTTTGCAGTCTGGAAAAAGTGGCTCTTTGAACCTCAAAATTTGAGTATTCACAGCTGCCCCCCACCGGCGACCATAAAATGATTTATGGGAGTCGGTGGTTGTATGAAACACAAATTTTGTAGGCGAAAAACAGACGCGTCCAGAAGACCCGCCTTTTAGCTCCTTTTTTTCTTCTATAAATAGCTTAAACTTTCATTTTTCACTCATTGCCACCCTCTTACTCTAAGGCTCTCTCTCAAATTCTCCCAAATCTCTCATCATGGCTTTCTCCGATTATGGCAGCGATGAGGATCTGTTGGAGTCTCTGGAGATGTCTTTTAGTGATGTCGATCTCATGGCGGATGCTGATACTCACGCTTCTATGACCAGCGTCTTTGCCCAGGTACGCTTGCTTTGTTGGCATATTATTTTAGGCCAAATTGTGATCTTGGGCCTTAGGCCGAAAAATATTTTTTTTTTTTTTTTTTTTGGGCCTTAGGCCAAACTGTGATTTCTGGGCCTTAGGCCAAATTGTGATTTTTTGGGCCTTAGGCCAAACTGTGATTTCTGGGCCTTAGGCCAAATTGTGATTTCTGGGCCTTAGGCCAAATTGTGATTTTTTGGGCCTTAGGCCAAACTGTGATTTCTGGGCCTTAGGGCAAACTGTGATTTTTTGGGCCTTAGGCCAAACTGTGATTTCTGGGCCTTAGGCCAAATTGTGATTTTTTGGGCCTTAGGCCAAACTGTGATTTTTTGGGCCTTAGGCCAAACTGTGATTTTTTTTAGCCTTAGGCCAAACTGTGATTTTTTGGGCCTTAGGCCAAATTGTGATTTCTATTTGTGCTTACTATTTTTATTAGTATGCATACTAGGAGGGGATTAAGATATCTTTTAGTTAGGAACCGAAGGATAACCTTAAACTATTATACCTTTTAGGGTGCATACATTAGGCTGGACGTAGGCGAGTCCTCCATTGCTGAGATCCCGTTTGACATACTTGATCATAATAACCCGGTCGGAGCCATCATTGGCCCCTCTCACCTGGACTTCTTAAGAAACCTCGAGCTGGGTAGGCAGAATTATAAGAGCCTACTGGGTGCGTTGGCTGAGAGATGGTGGGACACCACCAACACTTTCCACTTCTCTTGGGGTGAGATGACGATGACTCCGACCGACTTTTCATTGATTTCTGGGATTCTTTTTGGTACTCTGCCGATCGAGCTATATGACGATTGGAGGACTGCGGTCACCCCCGACCGAATGACGGAGCTGATAGGGATTGACCTTCCCCGGATTGTTAGACCTAGCCATTCTACTCCCGATCTGAGTGTTTCAAGGCACTGGTTATCCCTCCAGGCTCCTGACATTTATGCCAGACATAGACAGGGAGAGCTAACGGCTACTCAGGTAGCTAGATTCACTCTGTTGCTGTTGTTTGCATTGTCTTTCTGGTCTAACAGAAAAGAGAAGTTTAATCCCTCTATTCTGAAGAGTTTGGAGGACTTGGCCCATCTTACTGAGTACGACTGGGCCGGTGCTATTCTGAGCCGCATGTATGATGATATGTGCGATCTGAGTCGAGGCCACTGTAAGCTCAGTGGGACCTACTATTTCTGGGAGGTAATGTAAAGAGCATATCCTCATTCTGTGCTGTCTTTTCCTTTTCTTTTCCCCCTTTTTTGTATTATTGATCCATTCCTTCGTTTTTGCAGACTTGGGCTTTTGAGTATTTTCCCTACCTCCGCCTAGAGCTGACTCATACTGATCTTGGGCTAGGGTTGGTACCTTTGGCTTGGAGATGGTACCGAGCTAATCACCAGTCTGTTCTACGCCAGAAATCTTTAGGGGATTTGCGGAGCTTCTTCGATACTTGTACCATAGAGCAGGCGAGTGCCCTCTTAATTTCCCTTGGTCGTGCGAAAAAATAAAAGATTTATTGACACATTTGCTTCCCTTACACAGGCTGAGGTAGGGGCGATGAATACCCGACTCCAACGTTGGACTGAGGCTGATCCCCATTTCAGGCGATCAGAGGCTCTGTCTCGACGGCGGTTTGTCTTATCACATCCCGTTCTGAGACGTTATTACCTGGGCGAGCGAGTGCACTTCCAGGTTAGGGGCTGCCGCTCCGTTCCTCTTCCTCCTCCTGAGGACATGCGAGCGGGCAAACAGATGGTTCTTACAGATGCCCATACTGAAGGTATCCCACATATGGAATTGATCCGGGGTGGAGATTATGACGAATTCTGCCAGATGTTTCTGATGCGGCCCATCGGCTCTAGGCTTGACAATCTCCCGAGGTCGACCCCTTTCCAGCCGCTCGGCACCCGTTCCTCTCGGGCTTCAGGCTCCTCGGCCAGGACTCCAAGGAGGAGGCCTACGTCCCATCCTTCTTCTTCTACTCCGGTGGAGGGTCCGTCTCGAGCTGGCCCTAGCCATGCGGCTGGTGCCTTCAGGATTCCCCAGGCTATTTCAAAGGCTACCAGGCTAGTCCATCCGGGCTTGGCCAATTTGCACCTTCCATACAGCATTTCCTATTACACTCCTGAGGGTACTTCATCTCTTCGAGAGGTGTCCCTGGAGCGCGTGAATCGCCTGGCTCTTCCTCCTGATGACATTAATGAGGTAATGACTGATAAATCTCTCATAAAAAGGATTTATAAGAGATTTGTATGTATATTGACTTATATATATATATATATTTTTTTTGTGTGACTTCCAGGTGCCTGACGGCTTGATCAGTCAGATGATGGAGCTAATCCTTGGGATGCAGGAGGAACTAACTTCAGCTTGGACACTGCAGGCTTTTAACGACCGGAGGAGGAGGAGGTCTTGCCGCTGATAGCTGCTGGACTTCCTTGCTTTCCTTTTTTTTCTTTCCTCTTTATTTTCCTGTACCGAATCTTGGCCTGTGTTTCTGTACTTAACTTATTTGTACCTGCATTTGATTAATACTGAAAGTATGCACATTTATTAGATTTGAACAGAAGAGAAAATCCAATTTAAAAAAAACTTTACCTCCACCTTTTTTTTTTTTTTTTTTTTTTTTGGACGCCCGCCTGGGATGGCCGGGTGTGCCCTGCCCTGTCTGGGCGGGCATGCCCGCCTGGGCTGGGCGGGCGGGCCCGCCCTGCGTGGGCGGGCATGCCAACCTGGGCTGGGCGGGCGTGCCCGCCCTGCCTGGGCGGGCATGCCCGCCTGGGTTAGGTGGGCGTGCCCGCCTAAGCGGGGCGGGCATGCCCACCCTAACCGGGCGGGCGTGCCCGCCCTCCAGGTGGGCATACCCGCCCTAGAGGGCGCGGGCAGCCGCCCTTGGGCGCGACTTTCTAAATCAAAAAGGCTGTTTTCAGCCTTTTTCCCCATTCTAACTCTCGAACTCTGTGCCTAAACAGCTATTCTGGTCAGTTTTCTCTCTCCCCTCTTTTTTTTTTTTTTACTTATTATTATTTATTTTATTTATTATTATATTTATTATTTTTTTTAATTAATAAAAGCAGGATAGATAAATAAATAAGAAACATGAATCCCTTTTACAATCATAGCATGCATAGCTGGACCAGGAGTCTCTCCAAAATTGAAAAGATTAATTTGGGGAGGTACGGAATTTCTCCTGTTATCACTCTTAGGGGCGTAGTAGTTGACTGGGACCTTTTGCGAGCCTGTATTAGATTTTGGGATCCTGAGGCTCACGTTTTTCGGTTTGGGGCTATGATGGAGGAAATGTGCCCTCTTTTTGAGGAATTTTGTGCGATTATAGGGTGTGATCCCAATGCTCCCTTGGTTAGGCACGAGGTGAAAGTTGGGTATGTTAAGTCATTTGAGAACTTGTTTCGGTTTAGCCGGCCACAAGCTAAGGCTATGATTGTGGATGATCAGAAGGCGATTCTGCTGCCCATGATTGATGAATTTTCAGAAACTTGCTTGGACGACCCTGACCGGATGAGGCTGAGGATGCGGGCCCTGGTTTTCTGCTTATTGGCTGGTTTCCTATTCAACCGGGACCCAGGTTTTGGAGACTTGCGGCTTTGTCCCATGGTTTGGCAAATGGAGGATATGGGTTGTATTGGCGGTGTCGTGCTGGCAGAGACCATTAGAAGCCTTGACAGAGCCGCTTTAGGGTTCGATGATTGGACTGTTTCCCCCGTCATTCTCCAGGTATTTTTTCTATTATCCTACCTCATTCTTCTTCTTCTTTTTTAATTTGTTTCTTTGTAATAGAAAAGATCTATTACTCAGGTTTGGTTGAGGGATCATCTTCAAGTGGTGGCTGCTCCTACCTCCCTTCCTTACAATCCTTCCCAGTATCGCATGCAAAAAATCTTGATCTCGCACCCTTCTATTGAAACATGGACTTCGTGGCTAGTTGAATTAGGTCCAAATGAGATACTGTGGTTCATCCCTTGGTATAATATCAGCCGCTTTATTCAGGTCAGCTTCCGCCATTCTCGGGTTTACCTCCTAGGCCTTACCCACTGCACTTGGTACTGCGCTTCGCGCGTTTTGAGGCAGATGGGGATAGATCAGACTGTCCCCATTATGGATGATATTTCGACTGATGCTGCCATTACTACTGGTGTTACCCGAGCTATCCTTAAAGCTTGGGTTAGAGATCACCGCATGGTGAGACCTTTACCCAATCCCACCAGTGTTCAGACTTCTCCCGAGTACCGGGCCTGGTTCATTGCCGCTGTCTGGCCAATTGAAAGACCAAGGAGGACTGCACTGCTGAGTGTTCTTGAAGGTTGGGTTCAGGCTGATGTTGAAGAGGAGTTTGGGACAGGTGAGGAGATTGTGCTGGCCCCTCGGACAGGCAAGGCTGGGCAGAGTTCAGTAGAAGACTCAGAGGATGCCGCTCCGCGGAGGCGATGGGATACCTAGACTCATATGAACTTTTGTGATCTTTTTCTTGTTTTGCCTTTCGTTTGGGACTTTGGATTTATCTTTGGATGTATGCTTTACACTTTCTTTTCTGCTTGATTTGAACTGCTATTTGGAATGAGATTCGACTTTTTAGCTTGAATTGAGAAAATTATTTAGCTTTCCAAGCATTTTCCAATTTTATTTATTTCAAGCTCTAATTTTTGCCTAAGCTGCCCTTTTCGGGTTTTCAACTTAGCGAGCTTACCCATTTTTGTCTAAGCCGCCCTTTTTGGGGTTTCAGCTTAACGGGCCCCGACTTTTGCCTAAGCCGCCTTTTTATGGGTTTTCGACTTAGCGGGTTTTTTTTCTTTTTTTTTTATTTTTTTTTATTTGGCAAAGAAGAATGAAATTATGAAATGTTTAGACCGCGCCCAAAGAGGGCTGCCTACATATCTCTGATATATAATTTCTTTTTTCCAAAGAGAATCAGGTCTAATGTAGTTCATCTTACATTACAATCACACAAAATATCTTTTTAACTGATCTAAATTACATGGATTAGCAAATTCCAAGCCATCCAAATCAGTCAAAATGACGGCTCCGCCTGACAAAATTTTCTTTAACACATAGGGTCCAGCCCAATGAGGACGAAACTTCCCACGTGGGTCTACGATTGGCTGTCTAATTTCCTTCAAAACCAAACAACCCTCTTCCAACTTCCGGTCTTTGACCTTCTTATTGAAATGCCGCGCCATTCTTCTTTGATACACTTGAGTTTGGTGGATTGCTCGCAATCGCTTTTCATCCATACCCAAGAGTTGCGAATGATAATTCTCGGCCCAATCTGCTTCGCTGATCTGGCTTTCCTGGATAATTCTTGCCGACCGAACTTCCAGCTCAATAGGCAACACTGCTTCCATGCCATATACTAAAGAATACGGGGTTGCCCCAGTAGGTGTCCTGATTGAAGTCCTGTATCCCCACAAGGCATTTGGCAATTGTTCGTGCCAAGCTCTATGCTTTTGAACTGTCTTCTGCAAAATGACCTTTATACCCTTGTTTGCAGCTTCTACGGCCCCATTCGTCTGTGGGCGATAGGGTGAAGACTTGTGATGCTGAATCTTCTTTTGTTTCAGTAGGTCCAAAAATTCACTTTGAAAGTGAGATCCGTTATCCGTGATGATCTCGAATGGTGTTCCATACCGACAAAGGATGTTGGTACGAACGAACTGTGCTGCCTTCTTGGCATTCAAAACGGAATAAGAAGCTGCCTCAATCCACTTAGTAAAATAATCAACAGCAACCAGAATGAATTGATGGCCATTGGAAGCCTTTGGATGGATCTTTCCGATCACGTCTATGCCCCAAGTTGCGAAAGGCCATGGTGAAGTAATGGGATTTAGACTGACCGGAGGCTGTCTTTGTAGCTTAGCAAAAACCTGACATTCGTGGCACTTCCGCGCGTGCCTCACGCAATCTGCATTTATGGTCGACCAGTAATAACCCAGGTTCATAATTTTCCGAGCCAAAGCTATCCCGTGCATGTGCGGATCAGACTCCCCATTGTGTAAGGAATTCATGATGCTTTGAGCTTCTCCTTCATCAACACACCTTAGGTGCAGGCCATTCCAACTCCTTTTATACAGAACTCCCCCAGTAAGGAAATATCCAGATGCTAACTGTCTCAATGTCCGTTGATCAGTCTTGTTGGACCTCTCCGGGTAAGCTTCATTCTAGAGATAATTCTGTATATCCCAAAACCACGGCTTGTCATCGACTAGATTCATGACATGCGCTGGTTGTTTCTGCAGCCGAACAGTCAGAGGTCGGATGATTTGATCTCCCCCTACATTAACCATGGAGGCCAAAGTAGCCAGAGCATCTGCAAACTGATTTTTGGCGCGTGGCAGGTAGTGGAAAGATAGTTCCTCAAACTGTTGAGCTAACTCGTCCAAGCGTCGTAGGTAAGGAACCAACCGCTCTTCCTTAATTTTCCATTTCCTTAGAGCTTGAGAGACTATCAGGTTGGAATCTCCGAAAACCCTAAGGATTTTTATTTCTTTTTCTAGGGCCGCTTCTAACCCCTTGATGCAAGCTTCATACTCGGCTTCGTTGTTGGTACAGTCGAAATCTAGTTTGACTGCGATTGGGACGCATTCCCCACAAGGAGTTTTGAATACGACTCCAATCCCGTTTCCATGGTAGTTTGAAGCTCCATCGAAGTACATCTCCCAGACCTCACCTTCCAAGCTCAACAAGTCTTCATCAGGAAATTCTACTTCCGGCATTTGGTCTTCGACCGGCAATTCTGCTAATTGATCAGCCAAGGCTCCGCCTTTCACTGCCTTCCGTTGTACAAATTTTAAATCGTAGGCTACGAGCACTGACACCCACTTTGCCATCTTACAGTCAAGAACCGGCCTTTCCATAAGGAATTTCAAGGGGTTCGATTCAGAGATTACGTGTGTAGTGTAAGACGAGAGGTAGTGTTGCAGCTTGGTACAGGCCCAGACTAGAGCCAGACACAACTTCTCTATCTTGTTGTATTTCAACTCATATTCCAGCATCCTGTTGCTAAGGTAATACACGGCATTTTCTATCCTTGTATCTTCTGCTTGTTGAGCTAATATGGTACCCATTGCTTCTTCTGTCACAGACAGATACAGTAGCAAAGGCTTTCCTAGCCTTGGTGGTTGTAAAACAGGCGGGGATAGCAAGTATCGCTTGACTTGGTCGAAAGCCGCCTGACAATCCTTATTCCATTTGACTGCTACTCCTTTCCTAAGTAGTTTGAAAATCAGACCACAAGTATCGGCCAACTGATTGATGAACCGGCTGATGTACTGTAGCCTTCCTAGGAAACCTCGGACTTCTTTTTCGGTCCTTGGTGCTGGCATTTCCAGAATAGCTCTAGCTTTCGAAGGATCAATCTCTATGCCCTTCCGACTAACCATGTGCCCCAGAAATACTCCGGATGTAGCTCCAAACAGACATTTTGCCGGATTGAGCTTTAAATTGTACTTTCGAAGTCTAAGGAAGAACTTCTCAAGCGCTGTCGTATGTTCTTCAGCTGTTTTTGATTTGACAACCATATCGTCCACATATACTTCTACTTCTTTGTGAATCATGTCATGGAAGATGGTCGTCGCCATTCGTTGATAGGTTGCCCCGGCATTTTTGAGCCCAAAAGGCATGACCCTGTAGCAGTAAGTTCCCCATTCCATGGTGAACGCCGTTTTCTCTTTGTCTGGCTCATGCATCATTATTTGATTATAACCGACAGCAAGATCAGTCAAGGAGACCATCTCGTGTCCAGCCATTCGGTCCACTAACAAGTCGATGTGCGACAGAGGGAAATCGTCCTTCGGACATGCTTTATTCAAATCCCGGTAGTCCATACACATTCGCACTTTTCCATCCTTCTTTGGCACCGGCATGATATTTGCTAACCATGTCGGGTAGGCGATAGGTTCTATGAACTTGTTCTCCAGCTGCTTGGCAACATCCTCCTTGATTTTCAAGGACCATTCTGTTTTCAGCCTTCTTAGCTTCTGTTTTACTGGCTTAGCCTCTGGATATACTGGAATCTTGTGCACCACTATTGCTGGGTCAATTCCGGTGATGTCACTTGCTTTCCACATGAAGCAATCAGCAAATTTCTTCAAACATTCACTGACCTGTTCCCTGTTCATGCAATCAGATGCAATGTATGTATGTTCGTTTTCTTCTTTGCCAATTATTATTTTTTCCTTTTCATTTTTTATTTCATTTATTTGATTGTTTTTGCTTGGAAATGCTTGGAAAGATAGACACGCAGGGTAATCAAGAATTTGCAAGCCTTTATTAATTATGACGGAATCGTCTTCAAAGAATACATCAAATTTGAAATCTGGATCTTCTAGATCCGACACAGATGACTCGGAACTGGAACTAGACTCTGACTCGGTTTCAGACTCGGGGTCAGACTCGGACTCAGTACAGGACTTTATTATAGACTCCGGTACTAGGTTTGACTCGGGAGGGGGTTTATCAGCAGTGCGCTCCTCCTCAGTGTACCAATTGGTGAGAGGTCCTTCGATCGGCTTGATCAGATCTAGAAGGTCTCGATTCCCGTCATCTCCTGTGATAACTGCAACTTCGTCAAAGAGACTAGGCTGCATGAAGTCTTCTGCTTCTAGCCCAGTTACTGTTTCGGGCTTGTTGCCCCAGACATCTGAGAATATCTCCAACCCAGGCAGCATCTTCTTAGCGGTTGGGCAGCAAAAAGGTTCTCGGAAGCCACAGTAAGGAACTGTTTCTCCCGGTTTACAAAAGTAGCTGTTCATAGTCAATAGGTAAGGCCGCATTTGTACATTCTCTTTCCTTCCTCTTCGGGTCCTCTCAGCACGGTCCTCATCAGTGGGCTCATAACCCAGTCCGAAAGTTCCCTCATTCACTGGACACTCCCAGGCTTGCAGTTTGGGGTATGCTTTCCCGGATCTGGCCATAACCATTCCTGGCAGATAGGACATCTTAAGCATCAAGGGCACTATGCAGTTTATTTGCACCGTCCCGAAATCAAAGAGAATTCGAGAGTTTGCAGTCTTTCCTTCTATGAACTGCACAGTGTCGTACTGAAATCCCGAGAGGGGTAGATTGACAGTTTCAGGGTTGACCTCAAAGAGAGGCTGGCCCTTTGGCTTTTTGAGCTAGCTATAGTCATCCCCCTGAATGGTGATGATTTTGTCCTCGTAAGGAAACTTGACCTTTTGGTGCAAGGACGAGGGTACTACCTTAGTGTGGTGTATCCATGGTCGGCCCAGAAGCAGGTTGAAGCTAGTCGGTACATCAATTACCTGGAAGGGGACTTCCATCACAGCTGGCCCAACCGTTAACTTTAGCGTAGCAACCCCCAACACTTCCCTCCGGGTGCTGTCATAGGCCTTCACTATCTGGTCCGAGGGAGTGAAGTCAGTTTCTTCCAACCCTAGACAGCTGGCTACTCTCAGTGGGCAGACGTTCAGCGCCGACCCATTATCAATGAGAACCATGGGCACGGTTTTGTCTCGAGTCTGAACAGTGACATAGAGAGCATTGTTATGACTGCCTCCCTCTTTGGGCAAATCGTCATCAGAGAAACCGATGCTTCGTGTTTTAGATGATTGGGTGAGGGTGGATACTAGCACTTCTGGGCTAACTTCCACAGGTGTCTGAAGTTGACTCAAAGCCTTGCAAAGAGCTTGGCGATGAGGAAAGGATGATGCCAAAAGTTCCCAGATTGACACCCTAGCTTGTGTCTTTTTTAATTGTGACAGCACCGGGTCCTCCTTTGGCTCCTCTGCCCTCTGGTAGGGTTTATTTTGAATTTTGTCCAAAACTAAAGGTTCATATTGTCTCCCGCTCCTGGTTATAGCATCAAGTTCTCCGGCTAGGTCATTCAAATCCAAAACACAGATGTTATTCATTTCTAGGAACAGTTCGAAAGGATCGATCAGTTCCTGATCAGCCATAATAGCATTTACCCCGTGATTTGGTAAGGGGTTAGTACTAATGTTTGGCTTACTTCTGGGAATAATTGAACCATTGTCCACCAGGTCCTGGATGCGATTCTTGAGCGTCCAACACGCTTTAGTCTTGTGCCCATGTCCCTGATGATACTCACAGCATTCATCAGCCCTGTAATTCCTCGGTAATGGATTTGGTGGTGGCCTTGCTTCCAAAGGCTTGATGTAGTTGGCCTTGACAGCTTCTCGGAATACCACAAGGATCGGCATCCCGAGATCAGTATAGGTTCTCCTGGATGATTGATTATTATTTCTCATGTTCCCCACACGTAAAGGATTCGTGGGGGTGATGCTAGCCACTTCGTGGACCTTGCCAGCTTGGCTAGGTTTCTTATACTTTGAGGTTCTTGAGTCTTCTTTCAGTTGCCCCATTTGAATTAGATCTTCTACCTTAGTAGCAGTGGCAATGAGCGACTGGAATGTTGGTAGGTACTGAGTCTGTAGTTGGTGTTGGTAGACAGGCTGCAGGTTTTTTATTATTATGTCTACCTGCTCTTGTTCAGAAGGCCGGTTAATCATTTGGGCGGCTTTGGCCCTCCACCTCGTAAGGAACGAGGAAAAGGGTTCATTGTTTTTCTGCTTGGTGGTTTCTAGTTCTCTTCGAGTGACATCCACCTCCATGTTATAGTGGTATTGGGAATTGAATGCATTGCAGATTTCTTCCCATGTCTTCATTTTGGACCGGTCTAAGCTGACAAACCACCTCAATGCAGCACCGGTAAGAGATTGTTGGAACAACTGAGCAAGGAGCTCGCTGCTCAATCCAAATGGGTTAAGAGCACCTACATACATTTTCAAATGAGTCTTAGGACAAGTGGTTCCATCAAATTTGTCCATGTTGGGCATCTTGAACTTAGTTGGCAACCTGGCTTCAGGGAACAAAGACAAGGAGTCCATGTCCACCACTTCCTTGTGGGTTTTGAGAGCAGTGATGGACCTCTCTAGGAGCTCTAGTTTCTCTCTCATTCTCTGAGCTTCCAGCTCAGAGGCAGTTTTAGAAGGCATATCATCCAGGTTTAGGGCAGGGTTTGTAGGTTCAGCAGCAGGACCCTGGTTGGAGGCAGCAGGTCCACTTACCCCAGCGGAGGCCCCGTTTCCATTACCATTCCCATTACCCAGTTCAGCTATCAGGGCGGTCCTTTGGGCAGTTAGTGCCTCATTCATTCTGGCCTCCATTCTGGCCTCCATTCTAGCCTCTAGTTGTTCAATGAGGGTTTGGATATCAACAAGTGATGCCATTGGTGCAGATAAGGTTGTTGGAGTTGTAGGCGAAGCTGGTGTAGCTGGTGAAGCTGGTGAAGCTGGTGATAGCACTGTAGGTGTGTCTGGCACTTGGGTAGGCACTCGGATTGTGGGCACCTATAAGGATAAGGGTAGCTGGATTAGGTACAGTGGTCGATGTATCAGGTAGCTGATGTGAGGTGAATTGACTCTCTTGTCCAACTGTGCATGACTGAAAATAAAAGGGTATTTCACGCCCTCTTTGTGTTTACCCCATGTTTATGATTTGTCGTGAATGCGCATAACAACACGTCGTAATCTGTTTAATGATATGATTCACATCATTGGGTGCATACAGTCCTAAAGGATAGGTTCTATAGGCTATGACTCAAATAGAGAATCTTCTTATAAGGGACCCTTGAACCTTGAGTATGGATATACCTAACCACATGTGAAACAAAGAGTTTCGCGTGGGTCCAACGGTACGCACACCCATGGGCCACCCCCAAAAGGATTAGGGGCGGTTTGCGGTAACAAGGAGGACGCTTTGGCTGTCCGTCGACATAATCAAAGAGACCTGCCGATCAGCGCTACTTGCAATCCAGACTCAGAAGTTTGAACAGAAAGAGAAGAAATTCATTTGAAATTCATTTTTTATGCAATGGAGAAAAAGATTCTCGATCGTGCAAATAAATCAACAAGTTTAAATGTCTTAATCAAGTTTGTCAATTTGGTTCAAATCTCCTAATCAAGTATTCTTAAAGAAAGAACACTTGATTCGTGTTAGGGTACCCTGCAAAACAAAGCATATTAAAATAATGCCCTAACGAAGGGTAGGTTAGTCTATGCAGCAATCGTAGTCTTCTTATGCAAAAAGATTACATTTTATGGTCCCCAGCAGAGTCGCCAAACTGTGAACCCCTCCCCTAATATCAAATGCATGAATGCATGTGACTAAGGAAGAAATGCACGTGATGTGTGAGTCGCCACCTTGTTTAATTATTTTAGGGCAAACTAGGAAAAAACCCTAAGTGACTCCAATTTTTAATTAACCTAGTTACTAGATTAATTAACCCAATGATTAAGGCATGGTGTGCAAACCCGAGATGGATCCCGAGACTATGTCATGCTGATGAACTAGCCAAGATAATGAATGCTTTGCAGGGTAAATGATGATGTGATTTGAACCAATGGAAAATGTTTATGTGATTTTGACTTGCCGCCCGGGGTGAAATCCCAAACGTGCCTACGTACTTCCGTTTGAATGGAAGATCAAAGTCTACGTAGTTCGATAGGCCTCTTTTAGAGGGCTTTGAAGGGGATGCTTTATGCATGATGTGTGTGTATGCTTTGTGCACTTTTTGTTTAGGCATTTTGCCAAAGAGTTTGATTTTTAGGCATTTGATGCCAAAAAGTGTTGATTTTAATGACTTTAAGCCAAAAAGATTGATTTAGGCAATTGTTGCCAGAAATGATTAATTTTTAGGCGATTGTCGCAAAAATGATTGATTTTAAGGCTTTTAGCCAAAAAGAGTGATTTAGGCAATTGATTGCCAAAATGAAGTTGATTGGGCGATTGTCGCCAAAATGATTGATTTTTCGGTTTTAAAACCCAAAGATTGATTGAGTTTTAAGGCATTTTGCCAAAACTTTGATTTAACTGTAGGCAATTTGTTGCCAAAACATGATTGATTAAGGCTTTTAGCCACAATTATTGATTAATTGGACTTAAGCTGAAAATTGTTCGAAATAAAGGCAATCATACCATAGCCATTGAGAGGCTAGATATTTTAAGCCGATATTGTCGGATTTAAACTTTAATGCCACGACTATTAATTAACCGGGCATTTAGCTTAATCATATTTTAATTGAGGCAATTTACATGCCTATATGATGGTATGAATGCATTTATGCAGTTGTAGAATTTTTTTAGGAGTAGAAAAGAAGCATGCATGAAGTGCTAAAATTAAATAGGTAAAGTTTAACTTACATACCTGATTTAATCGTCGACCGCTTCTTAACTCCAGGTTAAGCTCCTCGTTAAGGGAATTAATTTTAGTTTAATTTTAAGTGACCAAGTATCACAAAAATAAAGTAAAACTAAAATTAAAAAAAAAATGCAAGAAAGCAGTAAAGAATTGCAAAGAGCGTAGGGAGAAGGAGCGTCCGTCAACACAGACTGAGTGTCTCAAAACGGAGCCCCAGAGCCGTCTTTTATAGGAAAAAAGTGACCCCGGGCGCCCCTGCCCGCCTTCAAGGGCGGACATGCCCGCCTGGGCTGGGCGGGCGTGCCCGCCCTAGCTGGGCAGGCATGCCCGCCTGGCTTGGGCGGGCGTGCCCGCCTGGCCTGGGTGGGCCTACCCGCCTAGCTTGGACGGGCATGCCCACCCCGCGGGCGGGCATGTGTGCCTTCTTTTTTTTCTTAATTTCGTTCCGGAGGCTTTTCCGGGAGTTCCGAACCTCCAAAAAATATTCCGAGACCAGTTCCATGATCCTCGTAATTTTTCGGACATTTCAAGTACCATATTGGCACACTTCCGGCGAACTTTTTGAATGACCTCCGGTCTGACCGGACTGTTTGCAGTCCGGAAAAAGTGGCTCTTTGAGCCTCAAAATTTGAGTATTCACACATCCTGGTGGGAAATTTAAACCCAACTGGCATGGACCGTTCAGAATCCACAAACTATTAGCAAAAGGCACCGCTGAATTGGTCACTATGGAAGGAGAACCTGTCAATCAAATCGTCAATCAAGACCAAATGAAGAAATTCTATATCTGAAATGATGATTTCGATTAAAAAAAAAATGCTAAGTTGAAAACCCGAAAGGGCGGCTTAGGTAAAAATTAAGCTCGCTAGGTTGAAAACCCGAAAGGGCGGCTTAGGCAAAAATTAGAGCATAATAAAATAAAATTTTCAGGATCAACGCGTGGTGCTTAGTTTAAATGCAAAATTCATGCCATGCGTTCGTGATAAATGTGTGATTGGTTGCTCAACACCATCAATTTGACTCGAAGGAGAATAGAAAATCGAGTAGTTAGGGCAAATGACCATTGTATTAAAATAAATTCTTTTTACTTCTGTATAATGTTGAAAAGAAGTGAGATCAATAAAGGATTTGAATTTCAAAATTTTCTTACTGTTCCGGGGTTATGGTCAAAGGATGCAAAACCTTCCTCTCTGCTTACTTGATCCAAGATTGACTCATTTGATCTAAGATGTTCCGACTGTTGGCCCTGCCTAAATAATGAACTCTTTTAAGACGTTGATCAGAGGGACGAGCACCACTTTCTCAGTGATTTCCCTAGAAAGATCAATGTAAAACCACGAATAAACCTTCGCGCTTATATAGGTTCATGCATACATAAAGGAGTTACATTTGTTATTTTTGTTTGATTTGTGCAAGTAGTAAAACAATCACTCCATTCTTTGTTGTTTCCAAGCGTAAGCTTTTATTTTATTTTTGCAAAATAACCTTTACTTTACGAACTTTCATTTGTTAACCCAAGGGCAGGAGGCCCAAATAACTAACGCAACAAATAATTCCAAAGGAAAAAGTTTGTTGTATGTTGTTGATTCATGTGTGCAGGAAGCAGAAACTAATAAAGGCAGAGCCATCAAGGTCATTAATTGAAAGAAAAGCAGATACATTTAAATAAAAGCTCATGGCCCGGGTACAAAAGGAAAAGAAAGGACAACAATTTATTCTAGTAGGGCCTATCAGTAGAGGCCAACCTTCACAGGGCACGACATCATTGTGGGGTAAAGAACCAGTTGACATATGCGGGTGTCACGGCATCTTGCATCGTTCCTTCATCTAAATACACAGTGTTTCGATTTCGCCAACAGTCAGCCAAACTGGTCAACAAATGTGATGTTATTAGACAGCTTTCGAAGTTATGGATTCGGGGAACACGCTGTATCATCCCATACTGACGGCTGATCCTATCAGGAAAATAGGCCATGGAACGGTCTAGACTAGCATATAACACATAGTTGAGATTCATACTTCCAGTCGTGACCAATCTAATTCTCCACCAGGGACAAATCCACCGAATTGTTGGGTTATCCCCAAAGTCGAAGTGTCCTCGAGTCCGAGACCGAAAGTTGGCAGGACCATAGGTTGGAATCAAACAAGCAGGGACCGGAAGAAGCAGACTTAACTTGTCTAAAGCCCAGGCCTGCAGCAATATTGGACAACCACGATGATGAATATTGAAATTGGTGATATGAAGAGCAATATCCCTTACCCAGCACATCGTTTCTCCCATGATCATCATGAAGATGGACGGTACAGCTGCATGTCACGAACTACTGTCAGAAGTCGGAAATCTCCAATCCCGGGCTGACGGTTCTTCATGGCATACACATTCAGTAGCAAGAAGCAGCAAGCTCGAATCCAAGAAGGATCCACGTTCATGGACAAAACCTTGTTGAGAAAAGGCTCCAAAGGTAGACCATGATCCATGTTTATGCCATCAGGAAGATAAACCGGACACAAGGTCGCAATCTCAACTAGATTATATCTAGGACCTGGGGGTAAGGCTGGAGTTTCATTTTGTTCAGGATGATGATCCCATCACGGCGCACGTTTCCTCATAGGTCGGAGTCACCTCAGAGTCTTCAAACCGGAAAACCATGGTGTTCGAATTAAAATGGGTAACGAGCCAAGACAAGAAGCCGTGGTTAGGTTTTAGGTCTTTGAAATACCTTAACCAGGCAAGTTGATCCATAGGGGGAATCTGCCATAGGTCATCGGAGATAGATTGGACGAAGGAGGAAACTTGGCTTCTGAAGGCCATGAAAAAGGGATTATCTAAGAAATTGATCTGCTTTGATTGATTGGATGCGAAGGAAAAGTGAAATGAAACGCCCATTTATAGCGGAGTAAAGGGACCGGTGAGTGAAACATCGTTATCACTCGACTTAATGCCCATTGTCAAGAGTAGTTGAAAAGACATTCATGTGTGGACTACTTGGGTCGGTGAGCATTTAAAGCCGCACTAATCAATAAGAAAGACGATTTGTACAATAAGGAGGTTGAACCTTTATGACCGCGTTAATTACCCTGTCAGGTAAGTGATGCGATCCACTGTTGTTTGGTGATTAATTTGTATAGTATTTCGTTTTAAGTCCATTATTTCATTCTTTACTTATTTAATTCATTTTATCTATAATAAATTGGTCTATGGACCACTAACGAGGTGGACCGCTTTTGTAAATAAACAGGACACCGTTTTCTTTTTCGTGTTTGTGTTTGTGTTTTATTTTGCAGGAACAGGACTTCACAATTGTAAAATACAAACACATGCCACAATATAATAAAAGCAAAATATAATAAAAATGTAAATAATACCAAAAGAAATACGAATAGTGACTATGGTATAACTGTACAACCATCCGAAAAAAATAAATAATGAAAAAACTAATAAAGGTTCAAAAATGTTCAAAAATGGAGGAGACGTGCAGCAGGACTACCGCCGCCTACGGCTAGGACCAGCAACAGTCGGAGGGGGTGGAGATGGTGGTGTGCCATCGGAAGAAGAGCCATCCTCATCCTCATCAGAAGAGTCAAGTGGGATGCCCTCGACCTCTAGTCTCGTCCGAAGCCGCTCCACCTCTGCCTGAAGCCGGCTCACGGCACTAGACTGACGGGACTGATGCCTCCGCAGTCTCCCGTTCTCCAGCTCCTGTAAAGGCAAGCATGTGTAAGAAAATTTACCAAAATAATAAGAAGCAAAAAGGTAAATATGTGTAAAGTTCATACCAGCTCGTGCCGCTCGGAGTAGAGCCGACCAATGTAAGATCGAGCAAACCCGAACCGCTGGCATATCTCCTGATACCTCTGGGCCGGCACCTGCAAACAAGGAACATCCATTAAAAGATTACTCAGGTACAATGCTTCTAACTTTGTAAATTCGGTTTATAACTTACACGTGTAGTGTGCTCAGGGTCCAGCTGCACCGTAGGAGGAGCCTGCCGAAGATCAGCAGGGATGATAATGCCAGATCCAAGGCCTAGACCAGGATCCAGCACTACCTCCATACCAGGTGGGAACGGCACGTCACCCAACACTACACCGGCCGGTCCAACCGGGACCGCCGCGCCACCGGCCTCAACCGCTGCCTCTGCTCGGTAGTGAGCCGCAGTCTTATGCGTCTTTTGCTCCTGCATTAATTGACAAAAAAGAGACGGTGGCATCAATGATTTGAAACAGTGAAAATAGTAATAACAGTAAATAAGGCAGAAGATCAGCAAAGCCACCTGAATATACTCGAGAATCTCAGGAAGCCGCGGCTGCATCCGAGAGGCAAAGTAAGAGGGGAAGTCGCCGGCGGACAGGAAATCGTTCGCCGAGAAGCCTCTGTACTCTACCTCCAGGTCCTCCCGGGTCAAGCCCTCCAGCAGACACATATGCCGAGGAGGGGCATGAGGTACCCTCCGCTGTGATGGAGCTATCGGAGTGTCAAAGACTCTCTCTCCAAGGAAATAGCGATCAGCCCAGTATCCTCGCATCAGCAGCCTCGACCGGGTATGCAACTCAACCACCTCCCGGCCCGGGTAGGTCCTCCAAGCCTCGCAGTCCCATGGAGTCAGGGACAACTACAAAAGAATAAGAAATCAGTATTTGTTGTACATTGAAAAAGAAGATAAGCTAAATGTTCAGAGTATCAGTGTGTACTTACATCGGACAGCTCTCGGTCATTAAGGAAGCTCCGCCAGTACTCGGGATCCTCGCCACTGGCATAAGTGTGATGGCAGTGGGCCAGATAGCGAGGAATCCTCCTGGACTCGACCGAAGAGTCGCCACTCGGACCACCCGGATAGATACAGTACTCATAGGACCATACCTGCAACAGAGACAAAAATAACATCAGTTAGTTGAACAGTTGAGAATCATGAATAAAAAGGTGAAGAGCGGAAGAATGTTACCTCCAGAGGTCGGATGAACAGCCAGTTCGACTCACCGCTACCACGGGTCCAGACATCCAGACCGTGATAGAGATGAGCCAAACCGAGTGTGGCCCAGTCGAAGGACCCGACCTGGCTCAGATCCCGAAGACATGCCAGCACCGCCGGATCTCCCTTATTCTGGGAGGTGCACAGCAACTGGGATAAAATAATGTAGAACAAGAAGGACCGAGCAGCCTGGTCCCTCTCCTCCCGAGTGTAAGCAGGAGCAGCAGGTCGGGCCTGCTCCGGCAACTCCCTCCAAGCCTCCAACCGGGTCCTGATCCTCTCGGCCCAGAACCGAAAGACCGTCTCGTAAGACATGCACCCCTGGACGGTGTACCGGGTCTGCGTAGTGACACCGAGCAAGGAACGGACTAGCTAGGCCCCGAGAGTGGCCGTCTGATACCGAGCATCCAGTGGGGGAATCGGGCCAGTGAAGCGCAGGCCAGTAATCGCAGCATAGTCCACAGGCGTGAGAGTCATCTCGCCGAACCCAAACACGAAAGTATGTGTGCAATCGTTCCACCGCTCCATCAATGCATATCGCATAGCGGGCGGGAAACGAGGCTGCGTGCGGCGCAATCCTGCGGCGTAATCTCTGAAGCCTGCAGCGACAACCCGAGCTCGCATAGGCGGGTCCAGCAGATCCCAAAAAGCAGAAGCATCAGTAGCCGATCCGCCCGAGTGGGCCTTGCCCAGATTAACCTGTAAGAAAAATTTCGATTTCAATAAATATAAGACTAACAATTGTTCATTTTCTTCTATGGCAGGAAAAATAAAAACCAAAGTTCGGTTTGAACTGTAGCTGCGTCACGCAACTGTAAAGCCGCGTCATGCGTCTAAGGAGTCGCGTCACGCAGCTTTAACCAAGTCGCGTACTCAGAAGCACAGCTGCGTAGCGCACCTCAGCACTTGCGCCACGCCACTCCACAGTCGCGTCACGCAACCAAGAAGTCGCGCCACGCATCTCGGTAGCTGCGTCACGCAACTGTTCAAGACTCTCCCTCGTTGACGAACAGTCGCGTCACACAACTGTTCTTCCAAAGAACAGCTGCGTGACGCAACTGTCGAAGGTACGCAGTAATTCAATTTCAACCTAATTCCACTATGCTTGTATTGTTTTCATGTAATTTTCAGGGCAAAATCAAGTCGCCTAGAGCTATCAACAATCGAACATCAACAAATCAAGGTCTAACACAGTTAAAAGGGGTCGATTCAAAGGTTCAAGGCAAGCTAGGGTTTCTGGCGCCTCGAACAGTTGCGTCACGCAACTGTTCATTCAAGAACAGCTGCATCACGCAACTGTTCATGGAAGAACATCCACGCCACGCAACTCCTACCTGCGTGACGCGACTGTTGACGCAGGCCTAAACGCAAAAACATAGTCCTATTGCTACAGTTATGGATCAAAAGCAATAAAAAAACAAAAGAAGAGAAAGGAATTTTCTACTTACCTCGGACTGAAAGCCGCGCATCCGACTCGTCTCGTACCGGACCGGGAACTCCGTACCCGGCGACGGAAGAAGCTGCAACGGCCGCGTCCCGGGGGTCAGCGGATTCCGGCTTACCGGCACTGGCTCACCATCGAACGTCGGGATATCGGGTAGGGCCCCGAGGGTCTCCATCTCCCGAGTGTAGGCGGAGGCAAGAATTTCAGAGAGTTGAGACATCTTTTTGGTTGAAAGTTCAGAGAATTCTCAATTGCTTAAGGTTTGTGATAAGTGAAATTGAATCGGTTAAGAAGGAAGTTACAATTTGATAACATAAATAGCTTCGTCCTTTCATATCATATGTTCATTACTTTAGACATTAATTTTACCAATAAACATACTATTTATTTTAAAACCATGTACCAAATTATTATGCATTGAAAATTCATTTGATAACATAATCATTTATTCCTAAACTAAGATCAACTAAAATAATATAATCTCATTAATTTAATTTCCTTAAAAATATTTTCTAAACGGGCTTGCATACACTTAGGATAAAATGAAGCAGATAAGATTTCATAATCTTATTTATAATGGCCTTATATGCAAACATAATCATAGGGGATTCAAGAGCCTATCATAACATATGGAGCACGTACGTCCGCTCTAACATAAGGCACCGACGTGCCTAGCATATGATCATAGCTTCATATCATAATGGCATCAAATGCCGAGCATGCTCATCTTACATAATAAATCGAATCACACATCAAATTCACACCAAGTATATTAAAGCCCAAAAACATATCTTTATTCTTTTTAATTCATAACATTTCTCATAAAATTCATTTTCTTTAGTCTTCTTAAAATCATATTATATGCTTAGTTTAGAACTCAAGTAATTCACTAAAGTTTCATGCTTAAGCATAATATCTTTATCATAGGAAATTCTTATCATAAAGAACACTTTTCAAACTTATTTCTTATATTCATCAAATAAATCCTAAAACATAAAAATAATCAACTGAATTTCATCACACATGATTTAGACATACCTTTATCCAAATAAACCTATGATTCAAGTCATAGAAAATTCTGTCTCTCAAGGTATAGCATAGCATTTCATCCAAATTTCTCATACATATATTATTTACCATCAAATAAAAGCATTTTATCATTTAAAGGTATGTCATAATCCCAAAAGATAACTTTTCCTATGTTATGGCATAAGTAGGAAAAAGTTTCATATTTGATTTACTTAGGCGAATCAACTCTCTATTCATTCTAACATCATGCATTTAAGTTTAGTAGCACATTCATAACATCATTTGACCTCATTAGACCGTAACATGTCAAATCCCCAAATTTTAGCTTACTTTAGTCATGGAAAAATTATGAAAGACAAAAGGTACAAGGTAGAAATTTCTACCACTTGCTAAATATTCATCAAGCATCATTTTGAAAGCATAAACAAGCAAAGAAAACAAGAAAAACTTAAGGCCCTTTTTCCTTAGTAGGTTTGGCCTCTTCTGGATGGAGAAGAGGAAAATGTTTTTCCTCTTCAATCAAACATATAGTCATGCTTCGAAATCACCCAAGAGCACATTTATTCAATCAAAGTTCAACAATTCAAACATTTCATACAAAATTCTAAATTTTCACATAATAGCATAAATTCTCAAAATTCAAAAATTAGAAGGGGAAAAGTGTATTTATGAACACTAACCTTAAAACAAGCTTTAACAAGCTTAGATTAAAGCTCTCTAAGCTTTAAACCTTAGCTTTCCCCTTGTCTTTGGTGGAGGGTTCTCCCACCTCTATACAAAAGAAATCCAAAAATCACAACCAAGAGAACAAGTAAAAGAAAGATTTGGAGCATGAATAAGCATAAATATGCTAAACGAGGAATCCAAACCCAAAGATAAGAAAGAAAATCATCAAAACACTTACTTGTCTTAAGTAGAGAATTCTCAAATTTCTTGAATTCTAACACCCAAAATCTCTTCCCGAGCTTTAATTCTCCAAGGTTAATCACTTATTTAAGGTTTAATGGAGTGAAATTTGTGTGTTTAGTAAGTAGAAAATGAAGAAAAATGGAGAGGAGAGGAAGATGAAGACGTCAAAGAGGAGAAGAAGAAGAAAAAGAAAAAGTGATTGCTTAATTGGATAAGCTTTGCCTTATATAATCAATAAGGGCATTTTAGTCATTTCCCACTACTTCCTTAAGAAGTGATTTTTGGGTGGTACTCTAATCTAATGGCAAAAAATATTCTCCAATTAAATTCCTTCAAATATTATTTATCTCTACAAAATTCTTTAATTTACTCCATAAAAATAATTTCTCAAATTTCCTTAATTAATAAAATACCATAATTCACTATTCACTAATTATCTAAATTCTCCAAATAAATTCATTACTTATTTTCTACCCATAAAAATCATGTATGCTTGCTCCAAAAATATTAAATAAATATAAATATAAATAGTAATTTTTTCGGAATGAAATATTACCGATTCCCGAACCGGTGATACTATTCACAGACCGGTGGTACTATTCACAGACCGATAAACTACTATTTCAGACACAGAAAAATAGGGCGTTACAGAGTCTCTAGTTTGGAATTAATCAACTAATCACCTTGCATTCATTCAGATGCATCATTTGGGATCCTTTCTCATCATTAGAACTAAGCAAACCGAATTGCTATTATCACCTAGGAACACTCCTCCTTCGAGTTGTCTCGAGTCGAGAAAGTTGCTCGCCTAGATCCACGCACCTCCAATCCTTTCAATAGAGTAAAGGGTTTGGCATACCATAATCATTACATTTCATACGACATGGTCCAATGACGGGGTATATACCAACTTTAGCGATCGGGACAATTAAACCGAATCCCCTAAAAGCATTTAATAACCCTAGAACCTGACTCTAGGTTATATGCACCAAAAATATAAAAACATTTTAGCACGACATTCATGCATACAATCATTGCACATCATGGACCAAGAAATCAATAAACACCAACTAGTGTTTAACCTAAACACCATCTCGTGGTCAACCAATGACAAAGCCTCAATCGAGCACCCTTAATCACTAAAGCCTCAGATACCGGCCTGAGCACCCAAAAACACCAAAAGCCTTAAACACCAACCTAAGCAATACAATACCTAAAGCCTTAAACCGAACCTAAGCACTACAAACTAGGGCTTTAAGTCTCAAACACTGACTTGAACATAGTTAAAAGCCTTAAACACCAACCTTAGCAATACAATACTTAAAGCCATAAATCGGACCTAAGCACTACAAACTGGGGGCAACACTTTGATTCAAGCCTCAAACACCGACCTGAGCATACTTAAAAGCCTTAAACACCGACCTGAGCATACCTAAAAGCCTTAAACTACAACTTGAGCATTGCCAAAATATCCAAGGGCCTTAAACACTGACCTAAACATCTAAATTGGGGGCAACGCCCCAACCAAAAGCCTCAAGCACCAACCTGAGCACTACCAATTAACTAAAAGCCTCAACCGAGCACAGTTAACTACCAAAGCCTTGAAATAAACCTAAGCTACATAAACTTGGGGTATCTTGCCCAAAGTACCCTAAGCCTCAAATACGGACTTGGGTACCAAACCTGTTATTGGATGTGACCAAAGTTAAATACTGATCCCTACTTTTGTCTATTTCTTTTAGAGAACAGGTGAAGCTGCATCTTTTGGGATGGAGAATGGGCTTAGATTTATTTTATTTACAAAATCGATTTTCTTTTTATAAACCCATTTACACCTTTAGGTAATCAACCTTTATTTTGATAATGAGATTTTTTTTTTTTTATAAAAAAATGACCCTTACATTGCTATTGGGATATGTGTGGCCATTCTAGAAACCTCTAAATGAGGCTAGAAATGGCAATCCTTTTTCTATTCTTTCATTACTTTATTTATTGCTTTCTTTATCGCTTTATTATTATTGCCATGTATTTATCCATCTTTAAATTATTTTTAATTCGATGAAGCATTAACATTTAGGCATATTAATCGATTGTTTTAAAAATTGAAAACCTAGTTGTAAATGCTTAAATTTTGCCCTTAAAAGGTTCAGTGATGATACATCGTTTTTTTACATAAAATTGGATTAGTATTCTCGATCGCCCTGGTTCTTGGACCAATAGTCCGCAGCTAAAATTATCTATGTATTTAACCATTTTTACTTTTTCGGGTCACCGGGCGTTTTGCAACGAAATCGGACCAAGGAAGTGTATTGGGCTCGTCTGACACATTTCTCAGTGCACTGCCTCATTTTACGTGACACCCTATCCGATTTGTTAAAAGTGGATCCGATCTCGTTGCGAAGCCCAACAATGGCTTTTTTTGCCACGTTAGCCTAAATGGGGCCACCCCATCCTCAAATGTCTAAAAATAGGCATTGGGGGTGTTGGCTCAAGGGTCAATTTCTAATCTCGGATTTTGATGATTAGTACAAAATAAATAAATTTAAAATTATATTATTTGTGCTAATATTTTTTATGCAGAATGTGTATGGAAAGAAATCGTACAAGGTAAGTCCTACATTGAGTGTGAAGATATTCGAAGAACCTAGTAGCTAGGTATTTAGGATACTTTGTAGGATAGAGAGAAAATCCATATATGAGCACAAAGATTTTTTTTTTCTCTCAAAAATATTTTTCGGAAAATTAGATTTCTTCAAAATAATTTCTTTCGTAAAAATATTTTTCGAAAATATTCTTTAAATCGAAATGATTTATTTTCCTAAAACTAAAGAGATTTCTTCTCTAATGTTTTTGGTAATAAAATCATACACTTTCGGAAATATATTTTGAAAGATCTAAAGTATTTAAATCTATTTTTTTTTACCTTAAAAACGAAGGGGAATCTTTTTCGTTTTTAGTAAGAGCATCCTTCCACAAAAATATTTTCCAAATAATGCTGCTGAAAATCGTTTGGTTAAAGGAAAGTAAAAATCGTGTTTTATTCTCTTACTAAAAAGGATAAAATAAACTTTTGGTAACAAAGATTTTCATATCTTCTAAATAAGGAATGAAGATATTCTGATTTCAAAATAAAATCTCTTTCCAAAGGCGACAACTTCTTAGCTCTCTATATAAAGGAGCTTTCACGTCTTAAACATTGGTGAAGTAAGAGTTTTTGTTTTAAGAGCATTTTCTCATTGATCAAATCTTTATCTCTCAAAACTTACTCTCTACCCCCATTTTCTTTTCATCTCTACACTTAACGTTTTCAATATTTAAAGTGAAAAGAATTTTTACAATTACTTTTGAAAAACAGTTCTGTGTTCTAGTCGATCTTCTAATTTGATAAAACTGTTTTTCCTGTGCTTATATGGGCGTTTCTTTCTGTCTATTTAGATTCTGTAATCTATAGTAGACAGGCTCTTTATTTGTTAAACTTTTTTGTGTAATAGCTTAGGTTAGAAGCTATTGAGATAGAGGTTATCAAGCGACCTTCTCCATGTGTGGGATATTAATGTCTTGAATTGAGTTTTCTATACTCTGCCAAAAACAGAAAGGGTTGAGGTTAACTAGAACCTTTGGAAAATCTAGTGGGACAAAAGGGTAGATCTAGGTGTTGAACTATTGCCTTGTACTGTTGGTTTGTCTCTTACCCTTTAAAAGAGATAACATAGTTGAGGATCTCAAGATGCGTCTTGGGGAGTGGATGTAGGCGAGTTAGTGCCGAATCACTATAATTCTCTGTGTTGATCTTTTATTTCTGAAGTTTGCTTGATACTGTCTTTATAACACTTTTGTTTAATTTTTAGAAACGCTAAAATTGTTAATGATTCAGATGTTCTAAAACGGTAATAAGTCTTATCCTTTCTGAACATTAGAACTCTGGTATTCTAATAAAGTGAATATACCATGTTCTAACTGTTGTTTTATTCACAGTATATTTCACTGATTGGGTTTCTAATTAATTTTCTAAACTTTATGAGGATGTTCTAATCCTGATAGCTTTCCATCATAAAGTCTTTTTAATATTTGATTAAGGCTCTGTGAAGCAGTTCTGAATTTAATAACTGTCTTTCATATAGCTTTACATGATTTCTCAAACTTTGTGAGGAAGTTCCAATTTCAATGGCTTTCCTTCATAAAGAAGCTCTGATAGCGTATAAGTCAGTGTGAAGCTGTTCTAATCAATAGCTGCACTTCACACAGACTTTCTATCTTTTATAATTAGAACATTGTGAGGTGATTCTAATCCATATTCTATTCTCACAAAGTTCTGTGTGTTTTCCGCTGCACTTAGAATTCTATATTTTATTTCGAATTTCTAAAATTTATTTTAGTTTTTAGAAAACCCAATTCACCCCCCCTCTTGGGTTGTGCCATTCATATATGGGACCCACAATCTGGTATCAGAGCCTTGGCTCTTGATTTACCGAAGCTTAACCGCTTAAGAGATAAGATCCCATGGCAACCCCACTTCCTCTTTCTTCTTTAGAAGGACAATCTGTTTCTAGACCTCCTTTGTTCAATGGCTCTAATTACTCTTACTGGAAAACTAGAATGGAGAATTTCATGAAATCAGTTGATATAAACTGCTGGAGAAATGTTATCACCGGTCCTCGTATTCCCATGAAAACTGTAGGAGATGAGCTAGTTAGAAAAACAGAAGAAGAATATACCGATGCTGATTGGAATGACATTGCTGTAAATGCAAAAGCCATTAATATTCTTCATTGTGCTTTAGATGCAACCGAATACAACAAAGTGTCTGGATGTAAATCTGCGACAGAGATATGGGAAAAACTTAAAGTCACCTATGAGGGTACAGATAGAGTAAAAGAATCTAGAATAAATATCCTTTGGAGAGAATATGAAATGTTTAGTATGAAAGAAGGGGAAACTATTGCAGAATTAAATTCCAGATTTACTAATATAGTTAATCCTTTGAGAACTCTCGGAAAGGAAATTTCAGAAGATGAGCTTGTTAAGAAAATCCTTAGAATTCTACCTAGAAAATGGGATTTTATAGGAACTGTCATGAATTACAAAGAGACTCCTGTCACTTATGATTATCTTATAGGAGCTCTAGTTTCAGAAGAAATGAAATCTTCTTTGACAACAGAAGATAAGAAAAAGAAAGGACTGGCTTTGAGGGTAGATTCTAGTGAAGAAAGTTCTTCTGATCTTGATAGTGATGATTTAGCACTTGTTGCTAAAAGATTTAAAAAGTTCTATAGAAAGAGTGGAAGGCCACAGAAAAAGTTTAACAAAAAGAACTTTCCACCCAAGAATGGGAACTTACCAAAGAAAGAACCTTCTAAAGTGGTTTGTTATGAATGCAACAAACCGGGACATATCAAGCCTAATTGTCCTAAATTGAAAAAGAAGTCAATGAAAGAGAAGCTGAAGCAGGCTTTCATAGCTGCTTGGAGTGATTCAGATGATTCTAATCCTGAAAACCACAGTGATCAAGAAGAAATTGCTAATATCTGTCTAATGGCTACTATCGATTTTGAATCTAAAGAAAACAGCACTCTGACTTCAACACAGAAAGCTGGAGTCAATGAAACAAATGCAACGATCCATGAGAATGATGAAAGCACTGTAAGTATTTCTGAACCTAAATCAGAAAGTGATCTTCTGAATACTTACAATAATCTTTGCAATGAGTTTGAGAAGCTTGTTAGAAAGCATAAAGTTCTAAAGAAAGATTTTAGAAAATTAAAATCTGAAAGTAATCATTTAAAAGATGCTTTTTATCAAGAAGTTACATGCAAAGATCTTATTATAGAAATCAAAGATCTTAAAAGTTGTAATAATCGATTTTCTGAAAATCTGACACATCTTGAAGAAAAATGCAAAAATCTGAATTCTAAAAATGAATCTTTGAAAACTGAGATTAGAATTCTAAAATCAATTTCAGAATCATTTTCTAAAAAAAGACAAGTTCTGACTGTGATAGCATTTCTAAATTGAATCGTGTTTCTAATCAGAAAAATGCTATTTCTAATGTTGTGGCTTTAGAACATCAAAGTTTCAATAGAAAGAAAAATCATAGTGCACCTGTTACCACTAATCCTCCAGGACCCAATGTGAGTTGGGTACCTAAATCTGCTTGATCTTTTCAGGTGTGCCTAAGGAGCAAGCTGAAAACAGAGATATGGTACATGGACAGTGCTTGCTCTAGGCATATGACTGGTGACAAAAAAAAGTTCACCAGATTAGAAAAGAAAAAGGGAGGTACAGTAAGCTTTAGAGACAAAGCAAAAGGTAAAATCGTTGGTATTGGTGTGGTAGGTTCTAATCCTTCAATAGAAGATGTATGCTTAGTAGAAGGATTACATTACAACTTGTTGAGTGTTAGTCAGATTTGTGATAAAAATAGAAGAGTGATCTTTGAACCTTCTCATTGTGAAGTTCAGAACATGCATGATAATAAAACCTTATTCATTGTAAAAAGGTTTGGAAATATATACCTGGTAGATCTCTCTGATATGCATAACCAGGATATGTATTTAGTTTCTATTGATAATTATAGTTGGTTATGGCATAGAAGACTTGGACATGCAAGCATGCACCTTATCTCTAAACTGTCTAAGAAAGATTTGGTTCGTGGTTTGCCAAAGTTGAAATTTGAAAAAGATCACATTTGTGATGCTTGTCAAATTGGCAAACAAACCAGAACTTCTTTTAAATCCAAGGGCATGGTTTCTACTTCTAGACCTTTAGAATTGCTACATCTTGATTTATTTGGTCCAATTACTCCTTCTAGTCTTGGCGGAAAATTCCATGCATTTGTTATTGTAGATGATTACTCTAGATTCACCTGGACACTCTTCCTTAGAAATAAGGATGAGTCATATGACATGTTTGTTCATCTGTGCAAGAGAATACAGAATGAGAAAGGATACAACATCACTGCAATTAGAAGTGATCATGGAGGAGAATTTGAAAATCAGAAATTCGATGCTTTTTGCAACGAGACAGGAATCTTCCATAACTTCTCAACACCTAGAACACCTCAACAAAATGGAGTGGTGGAACGCAAGAATAGAACACTTCAAGAGATGGCCAGAACCATGCTAAGTGATTCTAAACTACCAAAGTATTTCTGGGCAGAGGCAGTTAACACTGCCTATTATATTCTAAACAGGGCTTTGGTAAGATCTGAACTTAAAAAGACTCCATATGAGCTATACAAAGGTAGAAAACCAAACATTGGTTATTTTCATATCTTCGGGTGTAAATGCTTTATTCTAGATAACAAGAAAAATCATCTTGCTAAATTTGATGCAAAATCTTATAAAGGGATTTTTCTGGGATATTCTAATAATAGTAAAGCATATAGAGTATTTAATAAAAAGACTCTAGTTGTAGAAGAATCAATTCATGTTGTGTTTGATGAAACTGACTCTACTTCTAGAACATTAGAAAGTGATGATGCTGTAGATTCTAATCCTGAGAAGCAGAATGAGCAATTAGAACAACTAGAACAGCCAGAAAGCGATCAGAACAACAATAGTCAGGCTGAACCAGAATTAGAACATGAAGATCAGAACATAGTTGAAAGTCAAATGCCAGAAACAGAAAATGAAGATTCTCAATTACCAAAAGAATGGCGATTTCAGAAGTATCATCCCCAAGAAGACATTATGGATAATCCCTCAGAAAGGATGATGACTAGAGCTCAACTTAGAAGATATTTTGGTAATGTTGCTTTCGTTTCTCAATTAGAACCTAAAAATTTAGAAGATGCTCAAAATAATGAAAGTTGGATTCTTGCTATGCAAGAAAAGCTAAATCAATTTGAGATAAACCAAGTTTGGAAACTTGTTTTTAGACCTAAAAACCATTCTGTTATTGGAACAAAATGGGTGTTTAGAAATAAGCTTGATAAACAAGGTAATGTTGTGAGAAATAAAGCAAGATTAGTGGCTCAAGGGTACAACCAAGAAGAAGGCATCGATTTTGATGAAACCTTTGCTCCGGTTGCTAGACTTGAGGCCATTAGAATGCTTTGTGCATTTGCATGTTTTAAAAACTTCATGTTGTATCAAATGGATGTGAAAAGTGCTTTTCTAAACGGTTTTCTAAATGAAGAAGTGTATGTAGAACAACCTCCTGGCTTTGAAATTTTTGATAAACCTAATCATGTTTACAAACTTACTAAAGCTCTCTATGGTTTAAAGCAAGCTCCTAGAGCTTGGTATGAAAGATTGAGTAAGTTTCTATTAGAAAATGGTTTTTCAAGAGGAAAGGTTGATACAACACTATTTATTAAAAATAAAGCACATGACATTCTAGTTGTATAAATTTATGTTGATGACATAATCTTCGGTTCTACTAATGACCTTCTTTGTAAGGAATTTTCTAAGATTATGCAAGGTGAGTTCGAAATGAGTATGATGGGAGAATTAAATTTCTTCCTCGGGCTTCAAATCAAACAATGTGAGAACGAAATTTTCATTAATCAAGAAAAATATACTAGAGAGTTGTTAAAACGATTTAAAATGGAAAATGCCAAGGTATGTAGTACACCAATGAGTCCATCGTCAAAATTAGAAAAAGATGAAAAAGGCAAGGACGTGGATATCAAGCTGTTTAGAAGTATGATTGATTCTTTGCTATATCTAACGGCAAGCAAACCAGACATACACTTTAGTGTTTGTCTATGTGCTAGATTTCAATCATGTCCCAAAGAATCTCATTTAATTGCTGTGAAGAGAATACTAAGATATCTTTGTGGAACTTCTAATCTGGGTCTGTGGTATTCTAAAGATGATACATTTGATCTTGTTGGGTATAGTGATTCTGATTTTGCAGGAAGCAGAATAGATAGAAAAAGCACGTCTGGGACTTGTCAATTTCTGGGTAGCACCCTTGTGTCTTGGTTTAGCAAGAAACAGACATCTGTTGCTCTTTCTACTGCAAAAGCAGAATATGTTGCTGCTGGAAGCTGTGTTGCACAAGTTCTATGGATCAAACAATAGTTGGTAGACTATGGACTGAAATTAGAAACAGTGCCAATCAAGTGTGACAACATAAGCGCCATCAATTTATCTAAGAATCCAGTTCAGCATTCTAGAACCAAGCATATAGAACTCAGACATCACTTCATATGTGATCATGTACAAAAAGGTGATATCGTGATTGAGTTCATTCCCACAGAAAAGCAATTGGCAGATATCTTTACAAAACCTTTGAATGAAAGTCAATTCTGCTCAATTAGAAGAGAACTTGGTATGTTAGTTCTAAACTCGTAACTTTAGAACTCTGTAAGTATGTTCTAAACTGCTTTCTATATTCGAAAATAGAAGATCTGCTATGTTCTAATTTTTATTCTGTGTGAAAATTGATTTTTGTCTAAAAACGCACATTGCTCTGATATGACTTTCTAAAGTCATTATCAGAATCTTGCTTTAGACTAAAACCAAAAACAGTTATTTTATTGTGTGTGTTTGTTTTTATTATGTTTTCGTGTCTTTAGTGCTTTGGCGGTTTTAGTGTTTTATTTCTTTTAATTTTTTTTTGTTTTATTTTATTTCCTTTATTTATTTTATTTCTTTTGTCTTATTTGTCGTTTTGAATTCCATTTAAAAACTGCTCTTTATTTCTTTCTTCCACCACTTAAATGTCTTTATTCTTTATTAACTGCTTAGTATTCTCTCTATTGTCTCTTTGCTAACCGAAACCCTAAGTTGTTCTGAGTTTCAAAATCTGCAACAATGGCCGAATCTAGTTCAAACTCTTCATCCGACTCTCTTACCGAGCAAGAGCTTCAACTTCTGAGGAAGCTCTCAAAGAAATATGAACAGAAGGAGTCGAAAGAGAAAAAGGCAGAAGAGAAAACAAAGAAAAGAAAAATCGAAACTGCTACATCACAGAAACAGGTAGCGAAAGCTCATGATAAAGGTAAATCAGTTCTTTCAACTTACCCTCTCATGCATTCTTATGTGATTGACTAGAAGTTCTTTGGTGGTGATGAGTTTAATTTTAAGGAACTTTTTGAGTTCCAAGGCTGGATGAACTTTTTGTCTTTGAATGAACTGTGCTATGAGAGTTGGTTAAGGAATTTTATGGCTCTTTGAAAGTTAATGGGACAGAGTCGATCTTTTCAAGCTTCAGGGTGAAACAAAAGAGTTATCGTATGCTGATTTCAGGAAAATTTTTGATGTACCGAATGCTGGGTCTAGGGTGACCAAAATTAAGGACGTGTCTAGGGTTAGCGATTACAAAAAGGAAGATTTTGTGAAAAAGATTGTGAAAAAGTTTTCTGCAGACAAATAGGGCACAATAGAATGCTCTAACTTGACAGAGAGCATGAAATGGTTGTACAAGCTCATTGTACATTATATCTATCCCAAGAGCGCTTCACTGACATATGTGAATCAAGTAGAGCTATGTATCATGTGGCACATAGTTGAGAAGAAACCTCTCAATCTATGTCACATTGTTTTTGACAAATTGCAAAACAATCCCAAAAAGCTACCCTGCGGTATGATTCTTACCCTTGTGTTTGAGTTTCTAGATGTCAATCTAGATGAGAGTGTTGGTCATTCTGTTTCCAAGTTAGATAGCGGGTCTTTGAAAATGAAGGACGAGGAAGGAGTAGAAGAGAAAGAAAAAGAAGAGAAAGAAAAGAAAGTAAAAAGAGAAGTTGGAAATACAAAGAAAGAAAAAGTAACGAAGGACAAGGAAAGTAAAGAAGAAATTGAGAAGAAGAGAAAAGAAAAAGGAAAAGGAAAGTTAGGTGAAATAGAAGAAGAAGAAAAGAAATCAGAAGAGAAAGTAAGAGAAGAGGAAAAGAAGACAGAAGAAAAGGCAGAAGAAGAGAAAGAAGAAACACAAGAAGAAGAATTAGAAGAAGAGAGAAAAGAGGAAACTGAAAAGGAGAGTACTGCAGAGGAAGAAGAATTAGAAAAAGGAGGAACAGAAAAGAAGAAAGAGCCTGAAAAGATAGAAAAAGGAAAGAAAATGGAAGAAGGTAGTGATGCTGAAACTGAGAAGCTAGAAATTAGTGATGAAGAGAAAACTACTAAGGATAGGACAGAGCAAGAGTCTGAGTTGTTGTCGGCTCAAAGAAGCAGGGAAATTATGCTGGGAAGAATAGAAAAGGAGCTAATAGAAGAGCACAACAAAGAAATTGATGAGGCAATACAGCAGTGTCTGTTGACGCGTGGTTTTATGCCCCCACCTGACCCAATGAGGATATGAGGATAAGGGACAAGGCATCACGATCAACCAGAAGTGTTTGAACCAAAATTTGAACCAAAACGCCCAGAGGAGCCTGACCCGCGTTAGGGTTGCGTCACGCAGCTATAACCTACGTGACGGCACTCATAGTTGCGTCCTGCACTGTTTGTATAGATACGCGGCAACTGTATGAAAAGTAAGTTGCGTCACGTAGCTCATGGCTCCGTCACGCAGCCTCTACCTGCGTGACGCAGCTTGTTCTGTTGCCCTACCATATAAATACATCATTTTGTGCCTAAAACGGGACCTTTTGACATTTTCTCTCATTTTTCTCTAGAGATTTTAACGTTTTAACTTAAGCTTTCAATTAAACGGCTAGGTTTTCTTCCCCAAGAATTCAAGTGAGTAAACTTGAGGAAGATCAAACCATTAACCATCTAGTTTTGAAATCAAAAAAAGAAGAGCAAAAAAAGATAAAGAGAGAAAAAGATAGAAAAGAAAGAAAAGAAAACGTTTGTTTGGTATAAACTTGATAACAACATCTCTGGGATCGTGAAGCAGTGTCCTAAAATCGATCTAAGTGCATGCAATCCTCAAATCTGAGGGCTAGGTAATCATTTTACCCGTTTCTTTTCATTTTTAGCTTTTTCTTGCTTAAAAATCTCATTTTCATAGTGTTTAATTGGTCTGTAATTGTTTAAACGTAATTTTGCCCACTGTTGGATTTTTTTGAGTTGTGTTTAATCACTTTTGACAAAAAGAACACATAAAAAGAGTAGTTTGAAAGGTAGTTGCGAACCAGAGCAGCCGCGTCACGCAGCTATTACCTGCGTGACGCGACTATTCATGTCCAAAAGTCTTTGATCTGGACTGGACCACCTGCGTGACGCAGCTGTTCGTGTACTCAGTTTCTATTTTATTTCACACTTGTATCTGACATTTCGCTATGAATAAATAATCGATATGTCTGGGTGTTTTAATAATGTCACGAACAGTTCCGTCACGTAGCTAGGAGTTTCGTCACGCGACTGTTCTTCATAGAATAGCTGCGTGACGCAACTATTCCAATCTCCAGGACAATAAAAAGAGTTCTGTCACGCGACTGTTCTTCATAGAACAGCTGCGTGACGCGACTGTTCTAAATTCCAGAATAAATGGTAAAGTTCCGTCACCCGACTATTCTTCATAGAATAGCTGCGTGACGCAACTATTCTAAGTTCCAGAATAAATAATGAGAGTTGCGCCACGCGACTGTTCTTCATAGAACAGCTGCGTGACGCGACTATCTTCAAATTCCAGAATAGTTGCCTTATTTTGTCTTAATTTCATATTACTAAGTAGATTTTTAATTTTAATTCGGAAAATAACCAGTAATGGGCAAATTGTGTTTTACTCAAACCAAACCAATTAATTACTTGTGATCATGAGATTTTAGAATTTATTATTTATTGCTTATTATGGATTATATTATTGAAATCGGTTTGTGGCCCGCCTTTAACCATAAGGCAAGAGCGGGTCTTTTAATTTTATTTGATATGTATTATGGATGAATGGTGGATGTGATGATCTATTTTTGATGAATGCAATGAATGTATCTAATTGGGACGGTTAATTAATTTTCCACATAGGAACTCGGTTCGATTCATTCGGGTTGGGTTTAAATAAATTGGCTTTTCTAAAATAAAATAAATTAGAAATCGTAGGTTAAAAAGAGGCCGGTTTTCCGGGCGTCGGCTTTCCACGGGCCGACGTACCTACTTCCCTTACCTAGAATCTGTGAACCCCTCCCCCAAACATCACTGGCATATGAATGCATGTGACTAAGGACAGAAATGCACGTGAATGTATGAGTCGCCACCTTGTTTAATTATTTTAGGGTAAACTAGGAAAAAACCCTGAGTGACTCCAATTTTAATTAACCTAGTTACTAGATTAATTATCCCAATGTTTAAAGCATGGTCTACGAACCCGAGATGGATCCCGAGACTATGTCATGCTGATGAACTAACCGATGGATGAATGCTTTGCAAGGTGAATGATGGATTAATGAAATGTTTGAGTGATTTTGACTTGCCACCCGGGGTTAAATCCTGAATGTGCCTACGTACTTCCGTTTGAATGGAAGATCAAAGTCGACGTAGTTCGATAGGCCTCTTTTAGAGGGCTTTGAATGGTATGCTTAATGCATGGGTGTGTGTATGCTTTGTGCATTTTGTTTAGGCATTTTGCCAAAGATTGATTGATTTAGGCGTTTATTGCCAAAAGATTCATTTTGAGGCTTTTAGCCAAAAGAGTTGATTTGGGCTTATTCTTGCCAAAATTGGTGTTCGGGCTTATTATTGCCGAAAATGATTTTTGTCGAGCGATTTGTCGCCAAAATCGTTGATTTTAAGGCTCTGAGCCGAAATTGATTGATTTTAAGGCATTTGTGTCAAAATGATTCATTTAAGCGATTTGTCGCTCGAAAGTGTTGATTTTAAGGCATTTGCGCCAAAATGGTTCATTTAAGCGATTTGTCGCTCCAAAGTGTTGATTTTAAGGCATTTGTGCCAAAATGATTCATTTAGGCGATTTATCGCTCAAAAGATTGATTTTAAGGCATTTGCGCCAAAATGGTTCATTTAAGCGATTTGTCGCTCAAAAGTGTTGATTTTAAGGCATTTGTGCCAAAATGATTCATTTAGGCGATTTGTCGCTCAAAAGATTGATTTTAAGGCCTTTGGCCAAAATATGTCGATTTAGGCGATTTGTTGCCAAAATTGTGATTGATTAAACTGTAGGCAATTTGTTGCCAAAACGCGATTGATTAAGGCTTTTAGCCGCAATTATTAATTAATTGGACTTTTAGCCAGATTTGTTCGAAATAAGGCGATTGAACCGTAGTTATTAATTAACTAGGCTCTTTAGCCAATATTGTCGGATTTAAGCTTAACTACCACGATTATTAATTAATCGGGCGTTAAGCTTAATCATGTTTGTTTTTATCAAAGCAGTTTATTTACCAAAAAAATGACGTGGATGCATTTATGCAATTGTAGAATTATTAAGAGTAGAAGAGAAATATGCATGAAATGCTAAAATTAAATAGGCAGAGTTTTGTTTACATACCTGATTTAATCGGCGACCGCTTCTTAACTCCAGGTTAAGCTCCTCGCTTAGGAAATATTAATTAATTTTAATTTGTTTAATTTTAATGTCCAAATATCACGATAAAAATGCAATAAAAATTAAATTAAAATGCAAAAAGCGGTAAAGAAGGACGCAAAGAGCGTGAGAGAGAGAGGGTTTCGTCTATCAAAACAGACAAGGCGCACCAGAAATAGGCTGAAAATGGCCTATTTATAGGCCATTTTCGGGTCCCGGGCGGCAGGTGCCGCCCGGGACGGCGGCAGCTGCCGCCCTGTCGGTGGGGCGGCAGGCCCCGCCCACGCTGGGCGGGGGGTGCCGCCTGGGAGCGCGGCAGCTGCCGGCCCATTCGGTGGGGCGGCAGGCCCCCCCGGTTGGGCGGAGGTGTTGCCCAAGCTGGGCGGCAGGTGCGCCCAAGGGGGGTGGGGGGGGCAACCAGGCGGGGGAGGGGAGAAAGGAAAAGCGGGAGACTGGAGCACGCAACGTACGGGGGAGAAAGGCAAAGGACGAGAGCGGCTGGGCGAAGTCCTCAAACGATCGCCGAGAGGCCGCAGGCCCGACCAGGGGGGCGGACAGGCCTAGCAACGACGCGATGGGAAGCAGGCCCGGACAGAAGCGAGCGGGGCCCGCAACGCGCGGGGCAGCTGGCCTCGCCCTGCAGCTGGGAGTAGGCCTCGCCCGCGCGGGGCGGCAGTCGCCCGCGCTGGGCGGAAGGCCTTCGCCAGGCAGTGGGGCGGCAGGTACCGCCCAGGCTGGGCGGCTGCTGCCGCCGTGGCCGGTGTGGACACCGTGCCTCGCTCCGGGGGCCTTTTTGGGAGTTCCGGACCTCCGAAAAATATTCCGGGACCTGTTCCGCGATCCTCGCGACATTCCGGACGTTTTAAGTACCATATTGACATATTTTCGGTGAACTTCCGAAATAGCCTCCGGTCCGGCCGGACTGTTTGCAGTCCGGAAAAACAGGCTTTCTGAGCCTCAAAATTTGGGTATTCACAGTTGCCCCCCACTGTCGACCATAAAAATGATTTATGGGAGTCGGTGGTTGTCTGAAACGCAAATTTTGTAGGCGAAAATTGGACGCGTCCAGAAGACCCGCCTCTTGACTATTTGCTTATAAATAGCTTGAAAAAACTCATTTTCATTCATTCTAAACTTTCTAACCTAAGGAACTCTCTCAAAATCTCTCAACTTCTAAAGCTCCAAAATTCTTTTTTTTTTTGTTCATGGCTTCCTCTGATCTGAGCGGTGAGGAGTACCTGGGCTCTCTGGGGATCTCGCTTGACGAGGTCAACCTTACGGCGGACGCTAACACTCATGCCTCCGTAACAGGCATCTTCGCCCAGGTACGCCTCCCTTTTTTTTTTTTTTTTTTTTTTTTTTTTTTTTTTTTAGGGGCTGACAAAATGGGGATTGTGATTTTTCGGGCCTCCTGTGGCCAGAAAGAGAACTTTGGGCCTTCGTGGCCTGAATGTGCTTTTCGGGCCTTAGGCCGAATTGTGAATTGTCAGGCCTCTATGGCCAAAGTGTTATTTTCGGGCCTTAGGCCGAATTTGTGAATTTTGGGCCTCTGCGGCCGAATTGTGATTCTCGAGCCTCTGTGGCCGAATTGTGAATTGTCGGGCCTCTATGGCCAGAGTGTGATTTTCGGGCCTTAGGCCGAATTTGTGAATTTTTTGCCTCTGCGGCCGAATTGTGATTCTCGGGCCTCTGTGGCCGAATTGTGAATTGTCGGGCCTCTATGGCCAGAGTGTGATTTTCGGGCCTTAGGCCGAATTTGTGAATTTTGGGCCTCTGCGGCCGAATTGTGATTCTCGGGCCTCTGTGGCCGAATTGTGAATTGTCGGGCCTCTATGGCCAGAGTGTGATTTTCGGGCCTTAGGCCGAATTTGTGAATTTTGGGCCTCTGCGGCCGAATTGTGATTCTCGGGCCTCTGTGGCCGAATTGTGAATTTTTATTTTCTGTATTCGCTGTTTTATTAGTATGCATGCTAAGATATTATCCTTAGTAAAGAACCAAGGGACAATTCTTATATTACTTTACCTTTTAGGATCCTTACATTAAATTGGATGTGGCTGAGAATTCTATGTCCGAAATCCCGATCGAGATATTGGATCCGAGCCACCCGGTCGGGGCAATCATCAATCCGTCCCGTCTGGGTTACTTGAGGCATTTTGATGCTGGCCGAAATAGCCACAAGGAGTTGCTGGGTGCTTTGGCCGAGAGATGGTGGGACACTACTAACACTTTTCATTTTTCTTGGGGCGAGATGACAATGACCCCTGTGGATTTTTCTGTGATTACCGGAATCCCTTTTGGTATTCGGACGATTGAATTATATGATGACTGGAGGACAGAGATTTCCCCTGATCGGATGGCGGAATTGATTGGTATAGACCTGCCTCGGATTGTCGGGCCAGGCTCTGCTACTCCAGCTTTGAGTGTTTCCAGGCGCTGGCTATATCTCCAAGCCCCCGGCATTTATGCTAGACATAGGCGAGGAGAGCTGACGGCTACTCAGGTGGCCAGATTCACTTTGTTGCTGATGTTTGCTTCGACCTTTTGGTCCAACAGGAAAGAAAGGTTTAATCCTTCTATCTTGAAGAGTTTAGAAAACCTAGCCCATCTCACGGAGTACGACTGGGCCGGCGCTATTCTGAGCCGTATGTATGATGACATGTGTGATCTGAGTCGGAGCCACTGTAAACTTAGCGGGACCTATTACTTCTGGGAGGTAATGCGAAGAACATTATGTATATTTTTCTATTTTATTAGCCCTCTTTTGACTCTCGTTTCTTCTTTGTTGCAGATTTGGGCATTTGAGTATTTTCCTTACACTCGCCCGGAGCAGATTCATGCAGATCTCGGATTAGGGCTGGTACCTTTGGCTTGGAGATGGTACCGAACAAACCTTCATACCAGTCGGCATAAGCACTCGCTAAAAGACCTGAGAACCTTTTTTGATACGTGTAGCCCGGCGCAGGTATGTGTTCAGTAATTCTTGAATACGTTGAATAAAAAAGATTTATCAACATATTTGCATCTTTTTTAGGTTGAGGTGGGGGCGATGGCCATTCGCCTACAGAGCTGGATCCAGGTTGATCCTCATTTCCACCGGTCGGATGACTTGTCTCGGCGGGGGGTGATCCTGTCGCATCCCGTCCTGAGACGATATTACTTGGGCGAGAGAGTAGACTTTCAAATAAGAGGCTGTCGTTCCATCCCTTATCCTCCTCCTGGGGACATGCGAGAGGGCAGGCAGATGACTCTCACCGATGCGCATACTGAGGGTATTCCGTATGGAGAGTTCATCTTGGAGGGAGATTATATTGAGTTCTGCAGACTCTTTCTGATGCAGCCTATTGGATCGCGGCTTGACAATTTTCAGAGATCAGCTCCTTTCCATACGCCCGCCACCCGCTCTTCTCGGGCCGCGGGTTCTTCGAGCAGGACTCCAAAGAGGAGGCCTACGACTGATCCTTCTTCTTCTACTCGGGCTGAAGGTTCATCTCAAGCCGGCCCTAGCCACTCGGCCGGCCATTCCAGGGCTCCCCGGGCTGTGACAGAGGCTACCGGGTCACTTCATTCAGACTTGGCCAATTTACGTCTTCCGTACAGCATTTCCTACCATACTCCTGACGCTCCTTTAGCCTTTCGAGAGGTCTCACTGGCAAATGTGGATTGCTTGGCTCTGCCTTCTGAGGACATTACTGAGGTAAGTAAAAACTGCTAAATCTCTCACAAAAACGATTCATAAGAGATTTGACGTTGATTTGCATTTTTTTTTATAGGTTCCTGTTGGATTGATCAATCAGATGATGGAATTGATGCTCGGGATGCAACAAGAACTGTCTTCGTCCTGGACTCGTGAGGCTTACAACGATCAAAGAAGGCAGAGGCCCCGTCGCTGAAGCCATGATTGCCGGATTTTTCTATTCCTCTTTCTTTCTTTCTTGTCTGACTACTGTACTAAACTTTGATCGTGCTTCTGTACTGTATCGTTGTACTGAGTTTTATTTTGTACCTGCACTTGGTTAGTATTGAAATATATGTATGCATGTTTATTGTATTTGAAACAAAATGGGGGGACTTCATCATTTTGGCTTATGGACAACATACACTCTTTTTTTTTTTTTTTTTTTTTTTTATGCGTGGCGGCCGCTGCCGCCGTCATTTTGTGGCAATTCGGCGGCTGCTGCCGCCCTCATTCGGTACATTTTCTCCTATAAAAGCTTGTTCTTCGTTTCGGCTCTTCACTCATTCCTTATCTTCTCTCTTCTTCTTTTCTCTCTGTGTTTATCTTTTCCAAAGAATGAATCCTTCTTTCAATCATAGCATGCACAGCTGGGCTAGGAGTCTCTCCAAAGTTGAAAAGATCAACTTGAAGAGGTATGGCCTCTCTCCTATCATTACCCTTACGGGGGTAGTGATCGACTGGAACTTTTTATGGGCCTGTATCAGACTCTGGGACCCTGAGGCCCACGTTTTTCGGTTCGGGGCCATGATGGAGGAGATGTGTCCTCTTTTCGAGGAGTTTTGTGCTATCATAGGGTGTGACCCTAATGCCCCTTTAGTCAGGCATGAGGTTAAAGTTGGGTATGTTCGGTCATTTGAAAATTTATTTCAATTCAGCCGGCCACAAGCTAAGGCCATGATTGTTGACGACCAGAAGGCGATTCTGATGCCCCTGATTGATGAATTTTCAGAGGTCCGTTTGGATGACCCAGACCGGATGAGGCTTAGGATGCGGGCCTTTGTATTTTGCTTATTATCTGGTTTCTTGTTTAACAAGGATCCAGGCTTCGGGGATCTGCAATTTTGTCCTATGATTCGACAAATGGAGGACATGGGTTGCATTGGTGGCATTGTGCTAGCAGAAACTATCAGGAGCCTTGACAGAGCTGCTTTAGGCTTCGAGGACTGGACGGTTTCCCCGATTATTCTCCAGGTACTTCTCCTCTCTTCTTTTCCCTATTTTTTGTTTTGATTCATTCCTTTGTAATAGAAAGGATCCATTACTCAGGTTTGGTTGAAGGACCACCTCCAAGTGGTTGCTGCTCCAACTTTATTGCCCTATAACCCTGTCCAGTATCGTATGCGGAAGATTTTGATTACATACCCGTTCGTTGATGCGTGGACTTCATGGTTAATTGAATTAGGTCCAGACGAGGTGTTGTGGTTCGTACCTTGGTATGATATCAACCGGTTTATTCAGGTTAGCTTCCGCCATACTCAGGTTTACCTGTTGGGCCTTACTCATTGCACCTGGTACTGTGCTTTGCGCGTTCTGAGACAGATGGGGATAGATCAGACTGTTCCGACCATGGATGATTCTGTGAACCCCTCCTCCAAAAACACATAGGCATGTGATGCATATGATGAAAGAGAAGTGCACGTGAGTGTGTGAGTCGCCACCTTGTTTAATTATTTAAGGGTAAACTAGGAAAAAACCCTGAGTGACTCCAATTTTAATTAACCTAGTTACTAGATTAATTATCCCAATGTTTAAGGCACAGTTTGCAAACCCGAGATGGATCCCGAGACTATGTCATGCTGATGAACTAACCGATGAATGAATGTCTTGCAGGGTGAATGATGTAATTCGACCAAATGAAATGTTTTAAGTGATTTCGACTTGCCGCCCGGGGTGAAATCCCGAACGTGCCTACGTACTTCCGTTTGAATGGAAGATCAAAGTCAACATAGTTCGATAGGCCTTCTTTGAAGGGCTTTGAATGGGTATGCTTAATGCATGAGTGTGTATGCTTTGTGCATGAGTGTGTATGCTTTGTGCATGAGTGTGTATGTATGCTTTGTGCATTTTGTGTGTATGCTTTGTGCATGAGTGTGTGTATGCTTTGTGCATTTTGTTTAGGCATTTCGCCAAAGATTGATTGATTTTTAGGCATGTTGCCAAAAATGTTGATTTTAATGGCTTTTAGCCAAAATGATTTGATTTAGGCAATTGTTGCCAAAATGTGCGATTTAGGCGATTGTCGCCAAAGTGGTTGATTTTAAGGCCTTTGGCCAAAATGTGTTGTTTTAGGCAATTAGTTTGCCAAAAATGTGCGATTTAGGCGATTGTCGCCAAAATGGTTGATTTTAAGGCCTTTGGCCAAAATGTGTTGTTTTAGGCAATTAGTTTGCCAAAAATGTGCGATTTAGGCGATTGTCGCCAAAATGGTTGATTTTAAGGCCTTTGGCCAAAATGTGTTGTTTTAGGCAATTAGTTTGCCAAAAATGTGCAATTTAGGCTTTAATGCCACGATTATCAATTAATCGGGCGTTCGAGCTTAATCACAATTTATTGTCGAAACGTGATCGATTAAGGCTTTTAGCCACAATTATTGATTAATCGGACTTAAGCCAGATTTATTCGAAATAAGGCAATTGAACCGTAGTTATTAATTAACTAGGCTCTTTAGCCAATATTGTCGGATTTAAGCTTAACTACCACGATTATTAATTACTCGGGCGTTAAGCTTAATCATGTTTGTTTTTATCAAAGCAGTTTATTTACCAAAAAAATGACGTGGATGCATTTATGCAATTGTAGAATTATTAAGAGTAGAAGAGAAATATGCATGAAATGCTAAAATTAAATAGGCAGAGTTTTGTTTACATACCTGATTTAATCGGCGACCGCTTCTTAACTCCAGGTTAAGCTCCTCGCTTAGGAAATATTAATTAATTTTAATTTGTTTAATTTTAATGTCCAAATATCACAATAAAAATGCAATAAAAATTAAATTAAATGAAAAAGCGGTAAAGAAAACGCAAGGAGCGTGAGAGGGAGAAGGATTCGTCCGTCAACACAGACAGGGGCGTCAAAAATAGGCTGAAAATGGTCTATTTATAGGCCATTTTCGGGTCCAGGGCGGCAAGTGCCGCCTGGGAGGGCGGCAGGTGCCGCCCAGTCGGTGGGGCGGCAGGTGTCGCCCATGCTGGGCGGCTGCTGCCGCCCGTGTCCGGCGGCCGGCGCCGCCGTAGCTGGTGGTGGCCACCATGTCTCGCTCCGGGAGCTTTTTTGGGAGTTTCCGACTTCCAAAAATCATTCCGGGACCGGTTCTGCGATCCTCGTGAAATTCCGGACGTTTCAAGTACCATATTGACATATTTCGGTGAACTTTCAAAATGGCCTTCGGTCCGGTCGGACTGTTTGCAGTCCGGCATTGACACTGTAGAAAAGTCAAAGTTACTGTAGAAAAGTCAAATTTACTGTAGCAAGGTCAAAATTTGAGTATTCACAGTTGCCCCCCACTGGCTATCATAAAAATGATTTATGAGAGCCAGTGGCCGTCTGTGGCCTGAATTGTGATTCTTCGGGCCACTTTGGCCCGAATGTGATTCTTCGGGCCTCTGTGGCCTGAATGTGATTGTTGGGCCTCTGCGGCCGAATGTGATTTTTATTTTTATTTTTATTTTTTTTTTTTTGAGAACCAAGGGTCCACCTAAAGTCGAAATGATCAAATGGCTTGGTTTTGGATGAAGAATGGCTGGCTATTGGTTAGGGTTTCACCCTAGTTTTTATGTAAAAAGAGGTCGACGATAGTTGGGTTTCACCCTGGGTTGTGTATGTTAACACTTGCCCCTGAATCCGACCTGGAGCATTTCGCCCCCTGTTTGATGCCTTTATTAGCTGAAATAGAATTTCTTCTTAATGAAAGACTAGAAATTCCGTGATTACTTCTGTGATGGGAGAATGGTGAAGGTTCTTATCACTTCTTGCCCCCAGAATGGTGCTGACCATGGAATACTTCAAAACATTGGTGTTGTACTTGTCCAATCGATTGAGGAATCAAAGAGAACAAAGCCACTTATATGACTCGAGGAAACAGACAATGTTGATGACATCGCTCGTCTGAAAGGATCGAAGAAACGATGGTTCGAGTGGAGACGAGGTGTTAAAGAATTACCTCTCAACGATTATGTTTGACATTTTTAGGGTTGTTTTGGAAACCCTGGGGATTGACATTTTCCTCTTTTTTTTTTTTTTTTTTTTTTTTTTTCGAGGAATGACTCAAAGAGTGACGCTTTCAAGATGAACTTTTGAGAATGACTCAATTTTTTGTGACTCCTTGTGGAATGACCACTGGTGATGAAGACTTGATTTTAGAGACTCGATTTAGAGACTCAAATTTTTCTTGTAGTGAATTTTGACTCGAAGGAACTTAGTGTTCATCCTACAAAAATGGACTCTCTAAAAGAATTCATGAAAGCACTTTTCGTTTTTTTTTTTTTTTTTTTTTTTTTTTTTTTTTTTTTTTTCGAGGAATGACTCAAAGAGTGACGCTTTCAAGATGAACTTTTGAGAATGACTCAATTTTTTGTGACTCCTTGTGGAATGACCACTGGTGATGGAGACTTGATTTTAGAGACTCGATTTAGAGACTCAAAATTTTCTTGTAGTGAATTTTGACTCGAAGGAACATAGTGTTCATCCTACAAAAATGGACTCTCTAAAAGAATTCATGAAAGCACTTTTCGTTTTTTTTTTTTTTTTTTTTTTTTTTTCGAGGAATGACTCAAAGAGTGACGCTTTCAAGATGAACTTTTGAGAATGACTCAATTTTTTGTGACTCCTTGTGGAATGACCACTGGTGATGGAGACTTGATTTTAGAGACTCGATTTAGAGACTCAAATTTTTCTTGTAGTGAATTTTGACTCGAAGGAACTTAGTGTTCATCCTACAAAAATGGACTCTCTAAAAGAATTCATGAAAGCACTTTTCGTTTTTTTTTTTTTTTTTTTTTTTTTTTTTTTTTTTTTTTTTTCGAGGAATGACTCAAAGAGTGACGCTTTCAAGATGAACTTTTGAGAATGACTCAATTTTTTGTGACTCCTTGTGGAATGACCACTGGTGATGGAGACTTGATTTTAGAGACTCGATTTAGAGACTCAAATTTTTCTTGTAGTGAATTTTGACTCGAAGGAACTTAGTGTTCATCCTACAAAAATGGACTCTCTAAAAGAATTCATGAAAGCACTTTTTGTTTTTTTTTTTGTTTTTTTTTGTTTTTTTTTTTACCTAGTAGCCGCCCTGTCGGGTCTTCGACTCTAGCAGGCTCTTTGCCCTAACTTTTGCCTAGACCGCCCTTTCGGGTTTTCAGCCTAGCGGGCTCAATTCTTGCCTGAAGCCGCCCTTTTGGGTTTTCAACTCCAGCTTTTATTTTTCTTTTCTTCTCTTTTTTTTTATATTTTTTTTAATATATTTTTTATATTGGCCAAGAGAAAATGCTTTTTATGATGCAAACTTATGTTTGTGACCGCGCCTTTGTGGCTGCCTACGTATCTCCAAGAACTCTTTGGGGGATGGGGAGAATCAGGTCTTTCGTAGTTCCTTCTGGGATGTGAACTTCGTGTTCGGCTGGTGCGGAATTCATCTCCGACTTGATGTTAGTGCGGAATTCCTTTCCGTCTTGGTGCGGACTTTATTTCCGACTTGCTGTTGGGGCAAAATTCAATTCCGCCTTAATGCTGATTGTGGAATTCATTTCCGATTTGATTTCTTCGGGGTTCCTTCCCGTCTTGATACAGAATTCATTTCTAACTTCATTTCTTCACGGGATTTCTTCCCGGCCTGACGTCTTTGCGGGATCCCTTCCCAACTGGATGTCTTTGCGAGATTCCTTCCCGACTTGATGATGTTGAATCAACTTATTGACTTGAGCTCGTATGATAGTGATGATCCTAGGCGAATCTGACTTTGTTGTTGTAGTGGTTTTACCACTGGTTGACTGAAATATGACTTGTATTCATCACAAAGAGTTTTGAATACCCACATTGTGGTGGTAACTTGAGTGGCTTGAGTGTTGAAGAAGCTTTTATGCTTTGAGTTTGTGGCTTCGCCATGTTTGAATTCTTTGAGGTTAATTTGATTCCTTTTCTTGAACTTTATCTTCCTCTGAATTTGAAACTTATTTCCTCAATGGTTCTCCTCTCCATAAGGAATTTTGAGGAGACTCTTCCTTTTCCTTGTTTTGAGAAATGATCCTTGCTTATAAGGACAGTTGTACTTGTGCCATGCTTGGTGTTTGATTTTCAAGGTGTTTGTTGTCATCCAATTTGTGGAAATGACTGATTCTTTTAACTTGCTTTTTCAAAATGTGAGCAACCGCTTGGTCTTTATCATTATGGCTGAAATGATTTGTCATCTACCCTTGATGGGCTTCAATTTAACGGAGAGCTTGCAGTTGACCTGTTTTTGACAACCTGATTTCCTATAGCTTTGTCCTTGATTTCTTTCTTTTGTGCAGAAGTTTCTTTTGACCCTTTTTTTTTCTTTTTTTTTTCTCTTCTTTTTTTTTTTTTTTTTTTTTTTTTTTTTTTTTTTTTTGCTTGTTTGGAAGCAGCCTCTCCATAAAGAATTTTGAGGCAACTTGATCCTGAGATGACTGGAGTAATGTATGGACAGCATTGCGACTTCGTGTAGACCCAACCCAATTCCAAACATAACTTCTTTATTCTGTCGCTTTTAAGTTCAAAATTCAGACACCTCTCTGTCGGAACATCTTCCATTCCTAGGTTCGCGGAGAAACCATTCTGGCCCTAACTGCACCCACTAATCTCCGGTTGTTTTTAATAAATAATTTAATGGTTGCAATTAGGAATTGACTCTAAAAAGCCTATTATTTCTAAATAAAAATTGGTTAGAAAAGCCGTTGGAAAATTATTAATCGTCTGTATCTGATTAATTGCTTTATTTCCTTTTTAGGATTTTTGCATTCATTCCACATTCCTTGCTTCTCACCTCATTCTACCCATATCACCCTTCGGTACTGGTGTTAAATTTGATGGTGGATCTAGCCTAAACCTCGCGTTTTAGGTACATCCATCTGAGAATTAACATTACTACCAACCGCAAGCCTAGTACCTTAAAGGTGCGTCAAAAGGAGTAGGCCCAACAAAGCCCGAATCCTATTTGCGGAACCCAGACTTTGTTAAGCCCAATAAGACTAAAACCAATGCACATAGTTAAAAGCCTTAGTTACTTCCCCTAAGGTACACCCGATTCTGTTTGTTGTTGTTGTGCCGCATTCATTTCCGAGAGTTGATATCGTCAATCTCAAAACCCCCTGATGGTTGTCGAGATTAGACCAATTCCTAGGAATCAGATGTCGGAATTTTATACCAATGGAATCCGTGTGTGGGAGAAATAAGGTTGGAAGGCATGCATTTCCCTACTCCCGTTCCCCTGTATGATATAAATTGTACATATGTTGTGACATTCACGCATCATGTAACATTTTCTTTTTTCAGCCATGCATTAATAAGAGCTAATTTTCGATATGGACGTTTGACCTTGATTTTGAGACTGGACCTCAAATTCGTTTTGAATAATATAATGCAATCACTTATAGTGAATCAATACCCAAAAGAAAAGGGAGTTAGAAGGGGGTTGCGATTCCTTTGTATTGTCACATTTCTCGCATTATCTGAAAATAAGTGAGCAAGAGATTACAAAATTTGTAACAAAACAAAACGAGATCCTGCTTGGGACCATATGTTCCAAGGCAAAAAGTAAGGATACAAAAACAAAAAAAAAAAACAAAAAAAAAAGTAAAAATAAGAAAAATCCTGCTTGGAGATTCTTTCATTCCAAGGCAAAAGTTAGGGACTTGAGAGAAAATAGTCGACTGTAAATTCCAAAAAGGGACGGTCGACGATAGATAATGCCGAAAATGTTTGAATACAAAATAAGTCATTGCTATGTTATTCACACCGAATCTTGGGTCCAGTCGTTGAGATCGAGATCACATTTCCATACCGGTCATTAGCACATTAGAACTGCATTTCTCATTCTATGTGCTGCTATTTTTCATGCATACATACAGGACCTACTTTAACTCAGATGTTTATATCTATCAGTCAGAATTGATCCTTCCCGGAAAATCACCTCGAGAGCTTGGCACCGGCGCCCTGGTCAACGTTTGGTCAGAGTATCCCAATCCCCGAGCCTGCTCCGTTTAGTCCTGTGATTCATTCAAGTTCTTCGGATTCAATTTCTGATTCATATTCGGTTGGGATGGCTGATAACACTGTGAATGAGACGGGTTTCTCTCCAGCCCAGATAAGGACCATTTCTGAAATAATAGCTACTGCTCTTGCTCAAGATAGAGCCCAGAACCAAGTGCCGCCTACTTCAAGTAATCAGCCTATAGTGGAGGGAAGAGAGGCTCCAGAACACACCTTGGGTAGTCAAGCATCAGCTGATAATGCTAGTCCGGCTGAGAATGAGCTGATTAAGCAAGTAGCAGAACTAAAGGACAAGGTGGAGAGGATATCTGTCTCGAAAGAAAAAGATCCAGTCATCAATTTTCATGTGATAGAGTATGTCTTGAAGCCCACAAATTCTACTTCTTCGAAGCATACCCTATTCGCAGAGAATGATGACCTGAGGTCCCATTTGTCAGAGTCCATCCGTGTTGCTCAGATGAACCAATACGGCGAAGAGGATGTGTTGCGAGGATTTCCTCAGACATCGTACAAGAACTATAGGAAAAGATATGACGGCCTGGATCTGGGGATACGGAGGGCGGAATTGAATTTTGAAGAACTGTATAACAAAAAGAAAAAGAAGAGCCGAGGGTTTGGTAACTACCGGTCTTCCAACAGTAATCATAATAGAAATGTTGGTTATGCAGCTACAAACCAATTAGGGAGTAGCAATATAGTTAGAGCTGTTAAGGAGAAAAAGAAAAAGGAATTCACTGATTTGGGCATGCCTTTAAGCGCAGTCATGAGATCCTGCATTGAGAATGGCGTATTGTCAAAGTTGCCAATTAATCCATCTAAGCCTATTCAGGGTAGGTTCGCTGATCAATACTGTGAATATCATCAGTGTAAAGGTCATTCTACTGATAATTGTCTCAAGCTCCGACATGATATCCAAGATTTGATAGATAGCGGGAAGATCACCAAGCCTCCTGAGCATAATAAGCCGGCGCCCGGAAACCATTAAAGTTAGCTGATGGGCGAATTGAACAAGCTCTTAATCTTTCTTTTTGTTTTTCTGAATATTGCTTTAAGAACAATTTGAATGAACTTCATTTACTATTTCAATCAATGGGAATGAATTTTGATTACTTGTTTTCTTACTTCTCCTGATTGTTATGTTCATGGCATTGATTATACAACACGCATATTTGGCATAAATGCATTGCATCATTTTGCATTTAACCTAAGCACCACCCAAAATCTCAAAAAATAATCGAAATCGGATCAGACTTTAAGCTTGAGCTCAAAAACGATTTCCAAGAACGTCTACAGTTATGCTGATATACCGGGGGATCAATAAGCCGATTACAGGACATGTCATCCCTACCGATTCAAATATCAAGCCAGTAAAGCAGAAAAGGAGATGGGTCAAACTAGAAGTGGCAAAACAAGATGAAGGCTGTGGTTCAGAAAGAGCTAGATGCAAGTTTCTGGGAAGGTAATGCATTACCTTGAGTGGTCAGCGAACATAGTCTCTATGCTCAAGAAAGGGGGAGACTAACAACCTGTGTCGACTACAGCCTCGCCCAAAGATGACTTCCTCCTTCCACATATGGATGTCCTGAGTAACAGCGCTGTAGGAATGGCATGTAATCAAAATAATAATAATAATAATAATAGTAATAGTAATGAAATGAATGAAAAATGATAAAAAAAAAGAGAATGATTGCTTGTTTCTACAGTAAGCGGGTACATCCAAGGACTTTGAAAAGTGGAGATTCAGTGCTGATCAGACTGTTAGACCACGAATCCCAGAGTCACCCTAGAGGGAAATTCAGACCCAATTGGCATGGACCATTCAAAATCCAGAAGCTGTCGGATAAGGGTGCCGCTGAATTGGTCACTTCGGAAGGGAAGCCTGTCAATCGGATTGTCAGTCAGGATCAAATGAAGAGATTCAATGTCTGAAATGATGATTTCGATTAAAAAAAAAAAAGGAGAAAAGAAAAGAAAGGGCCAAGTTGAAAACCCGAAAGGGCAACTTAAGCGAGAAATGAGCTCGCTAGGTTGCAAACCCGAAAGGGCGGCCTAGGCAAAAGTTAGAGCATAATAAAAATAATAAAAAAAAATGATAATAATAAAAACGAAGAGTTTCGAGATTAACGCATGGTGCTTAGTTTAAATGCGAAATCTATGCCATGCATTTGTGACATGCTTGCAACTGGTTGCTCAATGTCATCAACCTGATTAGAAGGAGAATAGGCAAATGAGTAGTTAGAATGAATAACCATTGTATTGAAATAATTTCTCTTCACTTCTATATAATGTTGAAAGAAGTAAGTGCAATAAAGAGCTTGATTCTCAAATTCTTCTTCCCTTTTGTTTCTGGGGCATGATCGTCGATTACGAGACATTCCTCTCTACCTATGTGGTCAGCATTTGCTCATTTGTTTTGAAGATGTGTAGCTGTTGGTCCTGCCCAGGTATTGGATTTCTTAGACAGTGATCAGAAGGTCAAGTGTCATTTTCTCGGCGATTTTCTTGGAAAGATCAATAAAACCGTGGATAAAACCTTAGTACTCATGTAGGTTCATGCATACATAAAGAAGTTGCATATGTTGTTTTTGTTTGATCAGTGCAGGTAATAAATAGTCATACCATTCTTGTTCTCCCCAAGCGTAAGCTTCTGTATTTATATCAAATAACTCATTTTTATGAGCATTTCTTTATTACAGGAGGCCCGAATAACTAACACGACAAATAATTTCGAAAGAAAAGTTTTGTTGTCTGGTGTTATCCATGTGTGCAGGAATTAATAAAGGCAGAATCAGCAAATTCATTGATTCAAAGAAAGCAGATACATTAAATAGGAGCTCAAAGCTCGAGCTCAAAAGAAGACAGAGAAAGCAATAACAACATTTATTTCAATAAGGGCTACCATCAGACACCGATCCTTGCAGAACTTAACATCATCATGGGGTAAAAAACCAGTTCACATACTCGGGTGTTACAGTGTCCTGCATCACTCCTTCACCTAGATACCTGGTGTTTCAGCTTCGCCAGTGGTTAGCTAAATTGGTCAGCAGATGCAGTGTCATTAGACCGCTCTCAAAGTTATGGATCCTGGGAACACGCTGAATTGTTCCATATTGACGGCTGATCCTGTCAGGAAAATAGGCCATGGAACGGTCTAGACTAGCGTACAACACATAATTGAGATTCATGCTTCCAATCGTGACCAGCCTGATCCTCCACCAAGGACAAGTCCATCGAATTGTCGGGTTATCCCCAAAGTTGAAATGTCCTCGAGTCCGAGACCGAAAGTTGGCAGGACCGTAGGTTGGAATTAAACGAGCTGGGACCGGAAGAAGTAGGCTTAACTTGTCTAGAGCCCAGGCTTGCAGCAACATTGGACAACCACGATGATGAACATTGAAGTTGGTGATGTGAAGGGCAATATCCCTGACCCAGCACATCGTTTCTCCCATGATCATCATGAATATGGTACGATGATACAGTTGCATGTCACGAACAACTGTCAGAAGACGGAAGTCTCCAACTCCGGGTTGACGGTTCTTCATGGCATACACATTTAACAGCAAGAAGCAACAAGCTTGAATCTAAGAGGGATCTAGATCCATGGCCAGAACCTTACTCAGAAAAGGCACTAAAGGAAAACCTTGATCCGTGTTTATGCCGTCAGGAAGGTAAACCGGGCACAGGGCCGCAATTTCGGCTAGATCATATCTGGGTCCTGGGGGCAAAGCCGGAGTTTCATCTTGTTCAGGATGATGATCCATCACGGCACACATCTCCTCATAGGTCGGAGTTATTTCAGCGTCTTCAAACCGGAAAACCATGGTGTTAGGGTCGAAGTGCGCAACGAGCCAAGACAAGAAGCCATGGTTGGGTTTTAGGTCTTTGAAATATTTCAGCCAGGCAAGTTGGTCCATTGGGGGAATTCGCCATAGGTCGTCGGGGATGGATTGAACGAAGGATGAGACTTGGTTCCTGAAAGCCATGGAAAAAGATTATCTAAGAAAAGGATTTGTTGAGAATGCTGGAGTGAAGAAGAAGCAAGGGAAAGCCTCCATTTATAGAAGTATAAAGGGTCTAGCGAATAAGGGACCATCATTACTCGACCTGATATCTACTGTCAATGGCGGTTGGGTGAGCACTTATGTATAGATCGCTCCGGTAGTTGAACATTTAAGCTTGCATGAATAAAAGGGACATCTTGTACAATAGGGTGGTTGAGCCTTTATGTCTGCGTTAATCAAGTGGACCGCCCTATCAGGTAAGTATTACGATCCATTTACTATTACGGGTCGATTCTTATCTTATCTTGTTTTCTTATTTTTGTTTTTATTTTATTTTATTTCATTTCCATATTTACAATAAATTGGTTGGTTGATCACTAACGAGGTAGACCACTCTTGTGAATAAGTGGGACCCTGCTATTTTGTGTTTTTTGTGTTTATATTTTGTTTTTGCAGGAATAAAATCTCACAAGTTGTAAGAAATACACGTATAAACGATACTGTAATAAAAGCAAATATACTGTAAAAATGTAAAATAATGTCATAAAATTAATAAAACTGTACATATAATCCTACAAACTACAAAAATGTCCAAAAAATGGCTGAGGCACGGAGCAGGACTACCGCCACCTGCGGCTCGGACCAGCAGCAGCCGGATGGGGTGGAGACGGTGGTGCACCATCAGAAGAAGAGCCGTCCTCATCCTCCTCGGAAGAGTCGAGCGGGATGCCCTCAACCTCCAGCCTCGTCCGAAGCCGCTCCACCTCCGCCTGGAGTCAGCTCACAGCGCTAGACTGACGAGACTGATGCCTCCGCAGCCTACCGATCTCCAGGTCCTGCAAAACAAAGATGTGTAAGGAAAGATAAAAAAAATAATAATAAGGAAGAAGGAGAAGACACAGGAAGGCTGTACTTACCCGCTCATGTACATCAGAGTAGAGCCGACCGATGTAGGATCGGGCAAACCCGAATCGCTGGCAAATCTCCTGGTACCTCTGGGCCGGCACCTGCAAACAAGAAAATTCATTAAAAGGCCATTCAGGTAAAGTGTTCTTAACTTTGTAAATTCGGTTTATAACTGTGAACCCCTCCCCAAAATATCATAGGCATATGAATGCATGTGACTAAGGGAAGAAATGCACGTGAATGTATGAGTCGCCACCTTGTTTAATTGTTTTAGGGTAAACTAGGAAAAACCCTAAATGACTCCAATTTTAATTAACCTAGTTACTAGATTAATTATCCCAATGTCTAAGGCATAATCTGCGAACCTGAGGTGGATCCCGAGACTATGTCATGCTGATGAAACTAACCAAAAATGAATGCTTTGCAAGATGATTGGACCGATGGAATGTTTAAGTGAGTTTGAATGATTGCGACTTGCCGCTCGGGGTTAAATCCCTAACGTGCCTACGTACTTCCGTTTGAATGGAAGATCAAAGTCGACGTAGTTCGATAGGCCTCTTCTAGAGGGCTTTAGATGGGATGCTTGATGCATGAGTGTGTGTATGCTTTGTGCATTTTTGTTTAGGCATTTTGCCAAAGAATTGATTGTTTCAGGCACTTGGTGCCAAAATGTTGATTTGAGGCTTTTTGCCAAAAGAAAGGATTTGGGCTTATTCTTGCCAAAAGATAAGTTGGGCTTATTTGCTTGCCAAAGATTAATTGGGCTTATTATTGCCAAGAGATTGATTGTTTAGGCGATTGTCGCCAAAATTGAATGATTTAAGGCTTTTTAGCCAAAATGAATTGATTTAGGCAATTGTTGCCAAAGGTTGATTCAAGGCTTTTAGCCAAAAGAAATTGATTTAAGCGATTTGTCGCTATAAAAGAGATTAATTTTCACTTATAAGCAATTTATTTGCTTAAAGTGATTATTTAAAGGCTTTTATCCAAATTTTTGATTTAAGCGATTTGTCGCTATAAAAGATTAACTTTTCACTTATAAGCAATTTGTTTGCCTAAAGTGATTAATTAAATTGAAATATAGGCAATTTATTGCCATAAAAAAAACGTGTTTAAGTAGGACCTTTTAGTCACAATCATTGATTAACTGGACTTAGGCCAAGAACTGTTCGAAATAAAGGCAATTTCACCATAGTTATTGATTAGCTAGGCTTCTTTAGCCAATAATGTCAGATTTAAGCTTTAATACCACGATTATTAATTAATCGGGCATTTAAGCTTAATCTTTATTTGATTGAGGCAATTTATTTGCCTAATTATGACATGGATGCATTTATGCAGTTGTAGAATTATTAGGAGTAGAAGAGAAGCATGCATAAAATGCTAATAATAAATAGACATAATTTAGTTTTGTGTACCTGATTTAGTCGACGGCCACTTCTTAACTCCAGGTTAAGCTCCTCGTTAAGGGAAATATTAATTTTTTTAGTTTAATTTAACTTTGAGTGATCAAATATCACAACAATAGAATCAAACTAAAAAAATAAAAAATAAGATAAATATGCAAGAAAGCAATAAAGAATCGCAAAGAGCATAAGGGAGAAGGAGCGTCCGTCAACACAGACCGAGTGTCTCAAAACGGAGCCCCGGGGCCGTTTTTTATAGGAAAAATGCGCCCCTGGGCGCGTCTGCCTGCCCTCCAGGGCGGGCATGCCCGCCTGGGCTGGGCGGGCGTGCCCGCCTAGACTGGGCGGCCGCCCTAGCTGGGCGGGCGTGCCCGCCTAGATTGGGCGGGCGTGCCCGCCCTTGAGGGCGGGCATGGCCGCCTAGACTGGGCGGGCATGCGTGCCTTTCTCTTTTTCTCTTCTTTTTTTTTCGTTCTGGAGGCTTTTTCGGGAATTTCGGACCTCCAAAAAATATTCCGGGACCGGTTCTGCGATCCTCGTGAAATTCTGGACGTTTCAAGTACCATATTGACATACTTCCAGTAAATGTCCAAAATGGCCTTGGTCCGGCCGGACTGTTTGCAGTCCGGCATTGACACTGTAGAAAAGTCAAAGTTACTGTAGCAAGGTCAAAATTTGAGTATTCACAGTTGCCCCCCACTGGCTATCATAAAAATGATTTATGAGAGCCAGTGGTCGTCTGAAGGAGCAAATTTTGAGGATGGGCAGAGGAGGAAACCCCGCCGTGGGTTTTTTCTATGCAATGAAATGATCAAGTGCATGGATTTATGTTTGCAACTTAAAGTTGTTTTTGCCTCTTTGAGGACTTGAAAAGATGTTTTTCCTCTTAGAGGACTTGAAAAAGATGTTTTGCCTCTTAATGAGGGCTGGAAAAGAGATTTTGCCTCTTAATGAGGGCTTGAAAAGATGATTTTGCCTCTTAATGAGGGCTTGAAAAGTTGATTTTGCCTCTTAGAGGACTTGAAAAGATGTTTTGCCTCTTAATGAGGGCTTGAAGATGTTTTGCCTCTTAGAGGACTTGAAAAGATGTTTTGCCTCCTAATGAGGGCTTGAAAAAGAGATTTGTTTTATTTTTGTTTTCTTCTTTGAGAACCAAGGGTCCACCTAAAGTCGAAATGATCAAATGGCTTGGTTTTGGGTGAAAAGTGGTTGGTTATTGGTTATAGTTTCACCCTAGGTTTTATGTAAAAAAAAAAGGTCAACCATTAACCGGGTTCTACCCTGGGTTTGTGTAAAAGAGATTGACGATGGTTGGGTTCCACCCTGGGTTGTGTATGTTTTTTTTTTATAACACTTGCCCCTGAATCCGACTTGGAGGATTTTGCCCCCTGCTTGAGAGAATTGATGCCCTTATTAGCTGAAATAGAATTTCTTCTTAACGAAAACTAAGAAAATTCCGTGATTACTTCTGCGATGGGAGAATGGTGAAGGTTCTTATCACTTCTTGCCCCCAGAATGGTGCTGATCATGGGACACTTCAAAACATTGGTGTTGTACTTGTCCAATCGATTGAGGAATCAAAGACAACAAAGCCACTTATATGACTCGAGGAAACGAACAATGTGGATGACATCGCTCGTCTGAAAGGATCGAAGAAACGATGGTCCGAGTGGAGACGAGGTATTAAAGAATTACCTCTCAATGATTATGTTTGACATTTTCTAGGGTTGTTTTAGAAACCCCGGAGATTGAATTGACATTTTCCCCTCTCTTTTTTTTTTCAAGGAATGACTCAAAGAGTGATGCTTTCAAAACGAACTTTTGAGAATGACTCGATTTTTGTGACTCGCTGTGGAATGACCACTGGTGATGGAGACTTGATTTTAGAGACTCATTAGAGACTCAATTTGGAGACTCAAATGTTTCTTGTAGTGAATTTTAACTCGAAGGAACTCAGTGATTCTTGGAAAAAATGATTTATATATTCCCAAGGAGACCTTTGAAAGCACTTTTTTTTCTTTTTGCCTTAACTTTTGCCTAGTAGCCGCCCTTTCGGGTTTTTCGACTCTAGCAGGCTCTTTGCCCTAACTTTTGCCTAGACCGCCCTTTCGGGTTTTCAGCCTAGCGGGCTCAATTCTTGCCTGAAGCCGCCCTTTCGGGTTTTCAACTCCAGCTTTTCTTTTTTCTTTTCTTCTCTTTTTTTTATTTTTTTATATTGGCAAAGAGAAAATGCTATTTATGATGCAAACCTATGTTTGTGACCGCGCCTTTGTGGCTGCCTACGTATCTCCAAGAACTCTTCGGGGGATGGGGAGAATCAGGTCTTTCGTAGTTCCTTCCAGGATGCGAACTTCGTGCTCGGCTGGTGCGGAATTCATCTCCGACTTGATGTTAGCGCGGAATTCCTTTCCGTCTTGGTGCGAAATTTATTTTCGACTTGCTATTGGGGCAAAATTCAATTTCGCCTTAATGCTGATTGTGGAATTCATTTCCGATTTGATTTCTTCGGGATTCCTTCCCGACTTGATATTAATACAGAATTCATTTCTGACTTGATTTCTTTGCGGGATTTCTTCCCGGCTTGATGTCTTTGCGGGATTCCTTCCCGACTTGATGTTGATGCAGAATTCATTGCTGCCTTGATTTCTTCGCAGGATTTCTTCCTGGCTTGCTGTCTTTACGGGATTCATTTCCGACTGGATGTCTTTACGGGATTCCTTCCCGACTTGATGTTGATGCAGAATTCATTGCTGCCTTGATTTCTTCGCAGGATTTCTTCCTGGCTTGCTGTCTTTACGGGATTCATTCCCGCCTGGATGTCTTTACGGGATTCCTTCCCGACTTGATGTTGAATCAACTTATTGACTCGAGCTCGTATGATAGTGATGACCCTAGGCGAATCTGACTTTGTTGTTGTAGTGGTTTTACCACTGGTTGACTGAAATATGACTTGTATTCATCACAAAGAGTTTTGAATACCCACATTGTGGTGGTAACTTGAGTGGCTTGAGTGTTGAAGAAGCTTTTATGCTTTGAGTTTGTGGCTTCGCCATGTTTGAATTCTTGAGGTTAATTTGATCCCTTTTCTTGGACTTCATCTTCCTCTGAACTTGAAACTTATTTCCTCAATGGTTCTCCTCTCCATAAGGAATTTTGAGGAGACTCTTCCTTTTCCTTGTTTTGAGAAATGATCCTTGTTTATAAGGACACTTGTACTTGTGCCATGCTTGGCGCTTGATTTTCAAGGTGTTTGTTGTCATCCAATTTGTGGAAATGACTGCTTCTTTTTAACTTGCTTTTTCAAAATGTGAGCAGCCGCTTGGTCTTTGTCCTTATGGCTGAAATGATTTGTCATCTACCCTTGATGGGCTTGAATTTAACGGAGAGCTTACAGTTGACCCGTTTTTGACAACTTGATTTCCTGTAGCTTTGTCCTTGATTTCTTTCTTTTGTGCAGAGGTTCCTTTTGACCCGTTTTTTCTTTTGCTTGCTTAGAAGCAGCCTCTCCATAAAGAATTTCGAGGCAACTTGATCCTGAGATGACCTGAGTAGTGTATGGATAGCATTGCGACTTCGTGCAGACCCAACCCAATTCCAAACATAACTTCTTTATTCTGTCGCTCTTAAGCTCAAAATTCAGACACCTCTCTGTCGGAGCATCTTCCATTCCTGGGTTTTCGGAGAAACCATTCTGGCCCTAACCCCTTCAATCGGCTTTGCCTTGGTACTGTTTGAAGTCTTGCGTACCCTTCGCTGGATCCTTTCCATGATTACCCTTCAAAACTTCCCCTTTGATAGTGCTTCTTAGGATGCCCCCAGCTTTGATTGATGCAGAGCAAATGAAAGGATGAATGCATTTTTCTTTGCCAATTTTTATTATTTTTTTATTTTTTCAATTTTTTATTATCTTTTTCGTTTTTTTTTTTGTGCTTTCACAGGAAAGGATAGGGAGAGAGTATAAACATTGATTGGAACGTAAACTGATCCCTTTTTATTGATAAGACAAAATTTGTGTACAAAAGACACTTAGATTTACAAATTTGAATTGAATGAAAACTTGAATGGAAATGAAAATGAAAAGAAAAACTAGACCCTAAAAGATAGACTCTAGGTGGACTGTGATGGACTAGGATTGGGTTGACTGTAGTGACTTTGTTCTTCTCGATGCTTCAATCGATCAGACATGTTGTTGTTGGTCTTGAACAATTCCTTTGTTCTTTTGGAGGCTTGATCTTAACCTTCTCAGACACAAACCTCATTCATTTCTAAGAAAAGTTCGAAAGGATCGAAAGATTCTTATTCAGCAATTTTTTTTGGCATTAATCCCATGGTTAGGCAAGGGATTGGTTGATATTCAGCTTGCTCTTGGGGATGATGGACCCATTGTCAACCAGGTCTTGTAGATGGTTTTTCAAAGTCCAGCATGATTCGGTCTTATGCCCATGTCCTTGATGGTACTCACAGTATTCATTGGCTTTGAAATTCCGGGGCAGGGGGTTTGGTAATGGCCTTGCTTCTAAGGGCTTCAGTAAATTTGCTTTCACTGCTTCTCGGAACACCAAAAGGATTGGCATGCCGAGATCAGTATATTGCCTCCTTGGCTGATTATTTCTCAAATTCCCAACACGTAAAGGATTCGTGGGGATTATACTGGCTATTTCATTTGTCTCACTGGACCCAGCATGATTCTGCTTCTTGTATGAGTCTTCTTTGAGGTGACCCAACTGGATTAAGTCTTCCACCTTAGTTGCAGTCACAATGAGCGATTGGAACGTAGGCAAGTACTGTGTTTGAAGTTGTGACTGGTAGACAGGCAGTAAATTCTTGATTATTATGTCAACTTGTTCCTGTTCAGAGGGTCGGTTGATCATTTGAGCAGCTTTGGCTCTCCACCTCGAAAGGAACGAGGAGAAGGGCTCATTGTTCTTTTGTTTAGTGGTTTCCAGCTCCCTCCGGGTAACATCCACTTCGATATTATAATGGTACTGCGTGTTGAAAGCATTGCATATGTCCTCCCAATTCTTCATTTTGGAACGATCCAAGCTTACAAACCATCTTAATGCAGCACCAGTGAGTGATTGCTGAAACAATTGAGCAAGGAGCTCGCTGTTCAGTCCGAACGGGTTGAGGGCACCCACATACATTTTCAGGTGCGTTTTGGGACAGGTGGTTCCATCAAACTTGTCCATATTGGGCATTTTGAATTTTGTAGGCAGTCTTGCTTCGGGGAACAAGGACAAGGAGTCCATGTCCACCACTTCCTTGTGTGTCTTAAGAGCAGTAATAGACCTTTCTAGGAGTTCTAGTTTCTCTCTCATTTTCTGAGCTTCTAGCTCAGAAGCAGTTCTGGAGGGCATGTCATCCAGGTTAAGGGCAGGGTTTGTCGGTTCAGCAGCAGGTCCCTGATTGGAGGTAGCAGGTCCACTTCCCCCGGCTGAAGCCCCATTTCCATTACCACCACCTAGTTCAGCTATTAGGGCAGTCCTCTGGGCAGCCAATGCCTCATTCATTCTGGCCTCCATTCTGGCCTCCAGTTGTTCAATGAGGTTTTGGATGTCAGACAGTGATGCCATTGGTGCAGTCGGGGTTGTTGGACTGGTGGGTGAGAGCTCAGTTGGTGTTTCAGGTACAGGTGGTCTTTGGAGGGGTACCTGTGAAAGGACATAGTCAAAACGATTAGACTAATCCTATATAAGGTATTTTCATAGGGTATGTGAGATAGTGTGAGGTGGGGTAATGTATGGGTAAGGTATTTGGACTTGACTCTTATGATGTGGGGTGGTATGACCAAACAATGTTGGGTGGTGTTGATATAGGGAAGAATGACTTGACCCTGTGAGATGGGACGGTGTGACCCTATGTGGTAGGGTAATGTTGGTATGCTAGGACACCTCGACTTTTCGAATGGCCCTAAGTTCTCAAAGAAAATTTTTTCTTGGGCCTTAGGGGCCAAAATGTAATTTTTCAGGTCTCAGGGACCAAAAATGTGATTTTCCAGCTTTTGAAATTAAATGTTCTTTTTTTTTGTGAAGCATGGGATGAATGTGTGAATGCGCGCAACATCACAACATAATTCATTTATGATATGATTCTCATCATTGGGTGCATACAGTCCTAAAGGATAGGTTCTATAGGCTATGACACAAATAGAGAATAGGCTTATAAGGGACCCTTGAACCTTGAGTATGGATATACCTAACCACATGTGAAACAAAGAGTTTCGCGTGGGTCCAACAGTACGCATACTCATGGGCCACCCCCAAAAGGATTAGGGATGGTTTGCGGTAACAGGGAGGACGCTTTGGCTTTCCGTCGACATAATCAAAGAGACCTGCCGATCAGCGCTACTTGCTATCCAGACTCAGAAGTTTGAACAGAGAGAGAAGAAATTCATTTGAAATTCATTTTTTTATGCAATGGAGAAAAAGATTCTCAATCGTGCAAATAAATAAACAAATTTAAATATCTTAATCAAATTTGTCACTTAAGTTCAAAATTCCTCTCATCGAGTATTCTTAAAGAAAGAACACTCGATTTATGTCAAGGTACCCTGCAAAACAAAGCATAGTAAAGTAATGCCCTAAAGAAGGGCAGGTTAGTTTATTCAACAATTGTAGTCCACTATTATGCAAAAAGATTACATAAACTCCCCAGTGAAGTCGCCAAACTGTGAACCCCTCCCCAAAATATCATAGGCATATGAATGCATGTGACTAAGGGAAGAAATGCACGTGAATGTATGAGTCGCCACCTTGTTTAATTGTTTTAGGGTAAACTAGGAAAAACCCTAAATGACTCCAATTTTAATTAACCTAGTTACTAGATTAATTATCCCAATGTCTAAGGCATAATCTGCGAACCTGAGGTGGATCCCGAGACTATGTCATGCTGATGAAACTAACCAAAAATGAATGCTTTGCAAGATGATTGGACCGATGGAATGTTTAAGTGAGTTTGAATGATTGCGACTTGCCGCTCGGGGTTAAATCCCTAACGTGCCTATGTACTTCCGTTTGAATGGAAGATCAAAGTCGACGTAGTTCGATAGGCCTCTTCTAGAGGGCTTTAGATGGGATGCTTGATGCATGAGTGTGTGTATGCTTTGTGCATTTTTGTTTAGGCATTTTGCCAAAGAATTGATTGTTTCAGGCACTTGGTGCCAAAATGTTGATTTGAGGCTTTTTGCCAAAAGAAAGGATTTGGGCTTATTCTTGCCAAAAGATAAGTTGGGCTTATTTGCTTGCCAAAGATTAATTGGGCTTATTATTGCCAAGAGATTGATTGTTTAGGCGATTGTCGCCAAAATTGAATGATTTAAGGCTTTTTAGCCAAAATGAATTGATTTAGGCAATTGTTGCCAAAGGTTGATTCAAGGCTTTTAGCCAAAAGAAATTGATTTAAGCGATTTGTCGCTATAAAAGAGATTAATTTTCACTTATAAGCAATTTATTTGCTTAAAGTGATTATTTAAAGGCTTTTATCCAAATTATTGATTTAAGCGATTTGTCGCTATAAAAGATTAACTTTTCACTTATAAGCAATTTGTTTGCCTAAAGTGATTAATTAAATTGAAATATAGGCAATTTATTGCCATAAAAAAAACGTGTTTAAGTAGGACCTTTTAGTCACAATCATTGATTAACTGGACTTAGGCCAAGAACTGTTCGAAATAAAGGCAATTTCACCATAGTTATTGATTAGCTAGGCTTCTTTAGCCAATAATGTCAGATTTAAGCTTTAATACCACGATTATTAATTAATCGGGCATTTAAGCTTAATCTTTATTTGATTGAGGCAATTTATTTGCCTAATTATGACATGGATGCATTTATGCAGTTGTAGAATTATTAGGAGTAGAAGAGAAGCATGCATAAAATGCTAATAATAAATAGACAGAGTTTAGTTTTGTGTACCTGATTTAGTCGACGGCCACTTCCTAACTCCAGGTTAAGCTCCTCGTTAAGGGAAATATTAATTTTTTTAGTTTAATTTAACTTTGAGTGATCAAATATCACAACAATAGAATCAAACTAAAAAAATAAAAAATAAGATAAATATGCAAGAAAGCAATAAAGAATCGCAAAGAGCGTAAGGGAGAAGGAGCGTCCGTCAACACAGACCGAGTGTCTCAAAACGGAGCCCCGGGGCCGTTTTTTATAGGAAAAATGCGCCCCTGGGCGCGTCTGCCCACCCTCCAGGGCGGGCATGCCCGCCTGGGCTGGGCGGGCGTGCCCGCCCACGCTGGGCGGGCATGGCCGCCCTAGCTGGGCGGGCGTGCCCGCCCTTGAGGGTGGGCATGCCCGCCTAGACTGGGCGGGCATGGCCGCCTAGACTGGGCGGGCATGCGTGCCTTTCTCTTTTTCTCTTCTTTTTTTTTCGTTCCGGAGGCTTTTCCGGGAATTTCGGACCTCCAAAAAATATTCCGGGACCGGTTCTGCGATCCTCGTGAAATTCCGGACGTTTCAAGTACCATATTGACATACTTCCAGTAAATGTCCAAAATGGCCTTCGGTCCGGCCGGACTGTTTGCAGTCCGGCATTGACACTGTAGAAAAGTCAAAGTTACTGTAGCAAGGTCAAAATTTGAGTATTCACAATAACTTACATGTGTAGTATGCTCAGGGTCCAGCTGCACCGGAGGAGGAGCCTGCCGAAGATCAGCAAGAATGACGATGCCCGATCCCAAGCCTAGACCAGGGTCCAGCACCACCTCCATGTCCGGTGGGAATGGGACGTCACCCAATACTACACCGGCCGGTCCCGCTGGAGCAGCCGCAGCACCCGCCTCAGCCGCTGTCTTCGCCCTGTAGTGAGCTGCGGTCTTATGCGTCTTCCGCTCCTGCATTAAGTTACAGAGAAAGCAATGGTATCAGTGATCTGAAACAGTGAAAATAATAAAGAAAGTAAATAAGGCAGAAGATCCGAAAAGTCACCTGAGTGTACTCGAGAATCTCGGGAAGCCGCGCCTGCATCCGAGAGGCGAAGTAAGCAGGGAAATCACCGACGGACAGAAAATCGTTCACCGAGAAGCCCCTGTATTCCACCTCCAGATCCTCCCGGGTCAAACCCTCTAGGAGACACATGTGCCGAGGAGGGGCATGAGGCACCCTCCGCTGTGCTGGAGCTACCGAAGTGTCGTAGACCCTCTCTCTGAGGAAGTACCGATCAGCCCAGTACCCCCGCATCAGCAGCCTCGACCGGGTGTGCAACTCAGCCACCTCCCGGCCCGGGTAGGTCCTCTAGGCCTCGCAATCCCACGGAGTCAGGAACAGCTGCAAAAGAATAAGAAATCAGTAATAGTTGTGCATTAAAATAAAAGGGGACAAAGCTAAGCTAAGTATTCAGAGGTTCTGTTTGTACTTACATCGGACAGCTCCCGGTCGTTAAGGAAGCTCCGCCAGTACTCAGGATCCTCGCCACTGGCATAAGTGTGATGGCAATGGGCCAAGTAACGTGGAATCCTCCTAGACTCGGCAGGAGAGTCGCCGCTCGGACCACCTGGATAAATACAGTACTTGTATGACCATACCTTCAACAAAGAAAGAAATGATGTTAGTTGGTTGAACAGTTAAGAATGGCAAAGGAGAAGCTGAAGGCTGAAAGAATGTTACCTCCAGAGGCCGGATGAACAGCCAGTTTGACTCACCGCTACCACGGGTCCAGACATCCAGACCGTGGTAGAGATGAGCCAAACCTAGTGTGGCCTAATCGAAGGACCCGACCTGGCTCAAATCCCTCAGACATGCCAGCACCGCCGGGTCTCCCTTATTCTGGGAGGTGCATATCAGCTGGGATGAGATGATGTAAAACAAGAAGGACCGAGTATACGCAGGAGCAGCAGGTCGAGCCTCCTCCGGCAACTCCCTCCAAGCCTCCAAACGGGTGATCCTCTCGGCCCAGAACCGGAAGACCATCTCATAAGACATGACAGCTTATTTCGCAAGTGTACGAATCGCTACAAGTAATATATGATGAGTAAGATATCGTTCCCACGAGGATTGTAAACCAAGTACCAAAATTGTGTTATCTTGTTATTATTTAAACGATAATTAAGAGATTTGCTGTATAAATGTAAAATAAACAAGAGTCAAGTAAACAAAAATTGATTAAAAGAAATCAAGAAAGTAAAGCTACTAGGGGTTTTGATTTCACTTAACTCTATCCAATTTATTTCATTAGTTCATTGATCAATTTAATTATTCAAGTAGGGGAAACAACCCAAAAATCACTAACAAGCTCTCCCGATGTATTGTTAGCTATTTTAACCCGGTCTAATTACCTATCTTCCAATAGCGCAATCAAACATGAATTAAATCATTAAGTTTTATGGTTTGTTTTGTGAATTCATAACCTAAGGTCATTAACTTATGAAAACCCCCCATGAGTCAAACCGTATAGCTTCCGCATCAAGTTATTATTCTCATGTGTTTTATTAACCTTTTCATATCAAAGATCCTTCTTCCGATAGTGATAATTGAAATAAATCAATCTAGGGGAAAATTCTGCCTAGAAGCATTAAGTTCATTAATAAATCATAACTTGAATAAGGAAAAATAAATCTAATTGCATAAATTGGAAAAGAGATTAAGCTACATCAAACCCCTAGTATAAGAATTTAGTTACACATAGTTGTGAATACTCAAATTTTGAGGCTCAAAAAGCCAGTTTTCCCGGCCGCGGCGGTGGCGGCCGCCCTTAAAGGCGGCGGTAGCCGCTATCGCCGGCGGCCGACAGCGGCTGCAGTTGCCTGTGAATACCCATTATTTATAAGGCTCGAAGAGCCAGTTTTCCCGGACTGCGAACAGTCCGGCCGGACCGAAGGCCATTTGGAAGTTTACCGAAAGTATGCCAATATGGTACTTGAAACGTCCGGGACGTCGCGAGGATCCCGGAACTGGTCCCGGAATTTTTTTCGGAGGTCCGGAGCTCCCGGAAAAGCCTTCGGAGCAAGAATTAGCAAAACCACCAGGCACGGCGGCCCAGCCGCTGGCTTCCGGCGGCCCAGCTGCCGGCCACGGGCGGCCCGGCCGCCGACCCCCGGCGGCCCAGCCGCCGAACCCGGCGGCCCAGCTGCCGGCCACGGGCGGCCCGGCCGCCGACCCCCGGCGGCCCAGCCGCCGAACCCGGCGGCCCGGCCACCGAAATAGTCCGATTTCGCCTATAAATAGTGGCCCCGGCACTCCGTTTTCGACACTCAGTCTGTGTTGACGGACGCTCCTTCTTCCCTACGCTCCTTGCGATTCTTTACTGCTTTTCTGCATTTTAGTTTAGCTTTAATTGCTTTCTTGCTTTGTTAAGTGGTCATTAAAATCAAATTAATTAATTTTCCCTTAACGAGGAGCTTAACCTGGAGTTAAGAAGCGGTCGACGATTAAATCAGGTACATGAACTAAACTCTGCCTATTTAATTTTAGCATTTCATACATTCTTCTCTTCTACTCCTAATAATTCTACAACTGCATAAACATATTCATGTCATCAATTAGGCAAATAAACTGCCTCAATCAAACATGATTAAGCTTAAATACCTGGTTAATTAATAATCGTGGTATTAATGCTAAATCCGACAATATTGGCTAAAAAGCCTAGTTAATTAATAACTACGGTTTAATTGCCTTTATTTCGAACAGTCCGGCTTAAGTCCAATTAATCAATAATTGTGGCTAAAAAGCCTTAATCAATCACGTTTTGGCAACAAATTGCCTACAATTAAATCAACCACATTTTGGCAACAAATTGCCCACGGTTCAATCAATTTTTGGCAAACAAATTGCCTGTAAATTAGATTAACCACTTTTTAGCGACAAATTGCTTAAATCAGAAGCTTTGGCAAAATGCCTTAGAATTAATCAATCTTTTGGCTAAAAGCCTTCAAATAATCATTTTGGCGACAATCGCCTAAATCACATCAACTTTTGGCAAAAATTGCCTAAATCAATTCATTTTGGCTAAAAGCCTTAAATCAGTCATTTTGGCGACAAACGCCCGAATAATCACTTTTGGCAAACAAATTGCCCAAATCTTTTGGCTAAACGCCTTCCAATACCAACTTTTGGCACAAATGCCTTAATCACTTTGGCGACAAATCGCCTAACCAATTTTTGGCAATAAATTGCCTAAATCACATCAATTTTTGGCAACAATTGCCTAGATCAAACTTTTTGGCTAAAAGCCTTAAAATCAAGCATTTTGGCGACAAACGCCCAATCAATCAATTTTCGGCAGCAAATTGCCTAAATCAATCTTTTGGCTAAAAGCCATTAGAATCAACATTTTTGGCATCCAATGCCTAAAACAATCAATCTTTGGCAAAATGCCTAAACAAAATGCACAAAACATACACACACTCATGCATAAAGCATCCCCATTCAAAGCCCTTCAAAGAAGGCCTATCGAACTACGTCGACTTTGATCTTCCATTCAAACGGAAGTACGTAGGCACGTTTGGGATTTAACCCTGAGCGGCAAGTCGAAATCACATAAACATTTTCATTGGTCCAATTATTTCATCTTACACCCTGCAAAGCATTCATTCATGGTTAGTTCATCAGCATGACATAATCTCGGGATCCACCTCGGGTTCGTAGACCATGCCTTAACCATTTGGGTTAATTAATCTAGCATTTAGGTTAATTAAAATTGGAGTCACTTAGGGTTTTTTCCTAGTTTACCCTAAAACAATTAAACAAGGTGGCGACTCACACATCACGTGTATTTCTTCCTTAGTCACATGCATTCACATGCATTGATATTTGGGGAGGGGTTCACAATAGTAATTAAATAAAACTCAATAATACTTGATAAATATTCCATAATCAATAAAGATAATGAAAGAAATAAACAAGATTAAGAGTTTAGAGATAAGAACTAGTGATAAATTGCTTGGATGGCTTCCTTGAAAACCTTGCACAACTCTTGAATACTTAACTTCTAAAAACAAACTATATACAAAGCTATAAAATGAGAGATGGGAGAAGAGATGTAGAGTATGCCAATCCCTTTTACAATGCATCCTTCCTCTCTTTATATAGACTTCTTGGGAGAGAACTTCTACATTGTTTAGGGAATAAATTCCACCTTGTTTATGGAATAAAGTTCTCAATCAAGCCTTGAATTTCTCTCAATCATGTCTTCCATGTGCATAAATTAAGGCTTGATTTGTATGTGAAGAAAGTTGTCCAAGATTAGCTCCATAAATTGGTGGAAGTTGGTTGGCAACTTTTGACTAAGTTTAGGATTCCTTGCTTGGCACGGGCGTGCACTGTAGCACGGGCTGGGGCGTGCACTCCTCTGGAAGTCTGATGCAATAACAGCACGGGCGTGCTGATTAGCATGGGCACTGTAGCAGCACGGGGGCACTATAGCAACACGGGCACTGTAGCATAGGCGTGCTTAATGAATTTTTACCTTATTTTTGTCCTTTTTCTTGCCAAACCCTACATTTTTCCTCAAAATCAAGTGACTTGTGTTTCAAGGAAGCTTTTAAATAAAAACATATCAATATTACATAAAAACTAATTTAAATAAATTAAAAGTAATAGAAATTTTAATCAAAATCACAATAAAAATACTATAAAAATAACACTTATCAAAATTCTCCAAACTTAAACCATTGCTTGTCCTCAAGCAACAAAACTAACAACTAAGAAAGCTAGCTTAATATAGTAGGGAATAATTATTCACAAATTTAATAAATATCCAAATTATTAACATAAGAATAAATTGTATAAATTTCCTATGTTAGTTATTTCTAGCCAAAATTAATATAACATATTCTTTTTATTAAACATGAGTAAGGAATATTTTTGTCTCCTTTTTTAGAATATTAGTTACTTGGGACAAGTTTAGCCTACATGTAGTATTTCTCATCTCAAGGCATTTTTAGGTAACCTACTTCTATTAAAGAAATTGGTTGCATTTTATGCTCCATACCACTTCTCATCTTTTTCTTCTTTTGTGGTTGCATTTTATGCTCCATACCACTTATATTTATAGGAATATAAGTAATAAGTAGTTGCATTTTATGCTCCCTACTACTTTGTTTAAAATAAAACCTTCATCCTTTATTGATTTAAAACATACATGTAATATGGCTTTAGTGTCCCTTGTTTTATATTCAAGTTAGGATTCAAAATTTTCTAAACAATTGGTTAAATCAAAGAAGTATGTTAACAATATACATTTGGTTAGAAACAATTAACTTTGGAAACATCATTAATTTATTCAAATGTTAATGATTTTAAGATAAATCATAAATTTCGCTCATAATTATTCCATCCATATTAAACTAATGAAATAAACAAAAAAAAAAGATAAATAAATAAAATAAAATAAAATTTTAACTAAAATTTTCCTTTCCCCAACTTAATCTAGCACATTGTCCCCAATGTGTGCAAAAATAAGATCAATTCTCCAAACTTATCATATATTATCAAAACAAGGTGGAAAAATAAAATAGAGTTAAGAACACCTTACCACTATTGTATTGAAAAATACAATAAAATTCAAGGAAGCCAAGTGCATAGCTCCAATGCCTACATTCTAATAGTGAGAAAAGATTAAATACTACACAAAAATAAAAAGATATAACAACATAACATAATAATAATAATAATAATAATAATAATAATAATAATTATTATTATATAGGCATAATTGTTAAGAGAAAAAAAAATCTAAAAAAAATTAAAAAAAATAAAATAAAATAAAATAAAAATGGAAAGGAAGCATGCACTGTAGCGCAGGAACTGTAGCTGTAGCACGGTTGTAGCACGGGCACTGTAGCACCACTCCAAGAGTCAGAGGGTAGCACGGGCCAGGGCGTGCACTGTAGCACGGGCGTGCTGGATAGCACGGGAACTGTAGCACGGGCGTGCTTTTTTCCATTCCAAGAGTCAAAGGCTTGCACGGGCCAGGGCGTGCACTGTAGCACAGGCGTACCACTGTAGCACGGGGGTGCTGGATAGCACGGGAACTGTAGCACGAGCGTGCTTTTTTCCATTCCAAGAGTCAGAGGCTTGCACGGGCCAGGGCGTGCACTGTAGCACGGGCGTGCCACTGTAGCACGGGGGTGCTGGATAGCACGGCCTGGGGGGTGCAAGAGCCTGACTTTTTTTTTTTTTTTTTTTTTTGGACCTGCAATATGAGTATAAAACATCAAAATAAAAGACAATAATGGGTTAAGGATGGGAGAAAAAATGAAAAATATAGGTAAAAATAAAAATAAAGAAAAGAAAATAACATAAAAATTTGCAAAGGAAGAGAAAGAAAATGATGGGTTGCCTCCCATTAGCGTTTTGTTTAAAGTCTTTAAACTCGACTTTTGAGAAGTTTATCAAATAACGGCATTCGCCCATAGTATGTATCATGTAGTATCACACATGGGTCTTGGTTGAAAATGCCCTCAAGATTGGCTAGGTTGAAAAAATTTATGCTCGTCATATCAACAACATCTCGCTTTGAATGAACTTGGGAAGAAACCTGCATTAGATCATGGAAAACACAATTTATTAAATGTGGTATTATTGGAAAGAAAGGATCTTCTGGTGGTGTATATATAAAGACCATTGATGAGCTCAAATCAATTGTCTCAATTATTTCTTCATCCACCAATACTACTTTCTGCTTGTTTTCATTTAGACTCTCAACCAAGGTCCCTTCCAATTGTACCTCATTAATAATCATGTCTGGAAACAAGAAATTGAGATTTAACTCATCTTCAAAGGAATAGCATTTTTCACATGTAGGTTTTACATCTTCTAAATATGCAATTTCCCATGAAGTTTCCTCAGAATTCATTTTGCACTCATTATCTTGATATCCATTAATTGCCATGGTTATCAATTCCGTTGCTTGTATCTCCAAATTTTTTATTGCTGCTTGTTGGATCTTAAAATTCTCACGAGTTTCATTCATAAATTCAATGTGAGAATTAGCAAGGGCAGAAATCAAATCCTCTAAATTCTTTTGCTTTTCTTCTTCATACTCAAAATTTTGAGGATATTGGTGATTCCAATCCTGCAATGAAGGATCCAAATGACAACGGTAGTCAAAATCTGCCATATCATTTAATATGTAAAGTACATCTTCCTGGCTACTTTCAAGAAGGTGAATATTGGTTGCAGAAAATCCATTATCTATCCAATTTTTAGTTTCTTCATCTAATCCATAATAGAATATGTAAGTGAGATATTCATTTGTAAAATTATGATAAGGAAATCTCTCTAACAATTCATTAAATCTTGCCCAAGGTGCATAAAATGGCTCTAAATGTTGTTGAATAAAACTTACGACTACTTGTTGATGAAACTTCTCAAAATAATTCGCAAGAAAATAATGAAAATAAAAATCAATAAAAACAGAGAAACAAGAAAATACAAATAATATAAACAAATATTTGAATCAAGAAATAAAAACAAAATGTCTAAATTAATAACAAGATAATTCGTATTGATATTGGTATTGCCAATCCCCGGCAACGGCGCCAAAAACTTGACAGCTTATTTCGCAAGTGTACGAATCGCTACAAGTAATATATGATGAGTAAGATATCGTTCCCACGAGGATTGTAAACCAAGTACCAAAATTGTGTTATCTTGTTATTATTTAAACGATAATTAAGAGATTTGTTGTATAAATGTAAAATAAACAAGAGTCAAGTAAACAAAAATTGATTAAAAGAAATCAAGAAAGTAAAGCTACTAGGGGTTTTGATTTCACTTAACTCTATCCAATTTATTTCATTAGTTCATTGATCAATTTAATTATTCAAGTAGGGGAAACAACCCAAAAATCACTAACAAGCTCTCCCGATGTATTGTTAGCTATTTTAACCCGATCTAATTACCTATGTTCCAATAGCGCAATCAAACATGAATTAAATCATTAAGTTTTATGGTTTGTTTTGTGAATTCATAACCTAAGGTCATTAACTTATGAAAACCCCCCATGAGTCAAACCGTATAGCTTCCGCATCAAGTTATTATTCTCATGTGTTTTATTAACCTTTTCATATCAAAGATCCTTCTTCCGATAGTGATAATTGAAATAAATCAATCTAGGGGAAAATTCTGCCTAGAAGCATTAAGTTCATTAATAAATCATAACTTGAATAAGGAAAAATAAATCTAATTGCATAAATTGGAAAAGAGATTAAGCTACATCAAACCCCTAGTATAAGAATTTAGTTACACATAGTAATTAAATAAAACTCAATAATACTTGATAAATATTCCATAATCAATAAAGATAATGAAAGAAATAAACAAGATTAAGAGTTTAGAGATAAGAACTAGTGATAAATTGCTTGGATGGCTTCCTTGAAAACCTTGCACAACTCTTGAATACTTAACTTCTAAAAACAAACTATATACAAAGCTATAAAATGAGAGATGGGAGAAGAGATGTAGAGTATGCCAATCCCTTTTACAATGCATCCTTCCTCTTTTTATATAGACTTCTTGGGAGAGAACTTCTACATTGTTTAGGGAATAAATTCCACCTTGTTTATGGAATAAAGTTCTCAATCAAGCCTTGAATTTCTCTCAGTCATGTCTTCCATGTGCATAAATTAAGGCTTGATTTGTATGTGAAGAAAGTTGTCCAAGATTAGCTCCATAAATTGGTGGAAGTTGGTTGGCAACTTTTGACTAAGTTTAGGATTCCTTGCTTGGCACGGGCGTGCACTGTAGCACGGGCTGGGGCGTGCACTCCTCTAGAAGTCTGATGCAATAACAGCACGGGCGTGCTGATTAGCATGGGCATTGTAGCAGCACGGGGGCACTTTAGCAACACGGGCACTGTAGCATAGGCGTGCTTAATGAATTTTTACCTTATTTTTGTCCTTTTTCTTGCCAAACCCTACATTTTTCCTCAAAATCAAGTGACTTGTGTTTCAAGGAAGCTTTTAAATAAAAACATATCAATATTACATAAAAACTAATTTAAATAAATTAAAAGTAATAGAAATTTTAATCAAAATCACAATAAAAATACTATAAAAATAACACTTATCAAGACACGCAACCCTGCACGGTGTACTGGGTCTGTGTGGTGACACCAAGCAGAGAGCGGACTAGCTGAGCTCCGAGAGTAGCTGTCTGGTACTGAGCATCCAGTGGGGGAACTGGACTGGTGAAGCGGAGACCGGTGATGGCAGCATAATCGACCGGCGTCAGGGTCATCTCGCCGAACCCGAAGATGAAGGTGTGCGTACAGTCATTCCACCGCTCCATCAATGCATATCGCATAGCGGGCGGGAAACGAGGCTATGTGTGGTGTAATCCTGCAGCGTAATCCCCGAAGCCTGTAGCGACGACCCGAGCTCGCATAGGCGGGTCCAGCAAATCCCAAAAGGAGGAAGCATCAGTGGCTGATCCACCCGAGCGGGCCTTGCCCAGATTAACCTATAAGAAAATTTTCCAATTTCAATAAATATAGTACTAACAATTATTCATTTTCTTCTATGGCAGGAAAAATAAAAACCAAAATTTCGGTTTGAACCGTAGCTGCATCACGCAACAGTACAGCCGCGTCACGCATCCACACAGCTACGTTACGCAACTTGACCCTAATTGCGCACCTTGAAGCACAGCTGCGTCGCGCATCTCAGCACCTGCGCCACGCCACTCCACAGATGCGTCACGCAACTGTTCAAAGTTTAGCGTCCTAAGAACAGATGCGCCACGCAACTCAAAAGCTGCGCCACGCATCTTGACACTTGCGTCACGCAACTGTTCAAGACTTTGCCTCGCTGACGAACAGTCGCGTCACGCAGCTGCTCTTCCAAAGAACAGCTGCGTGACGCAACTGTCGAAGGTACGCAGTAATTCAATTTATACCTAAATTAACTATGTTTGTGTTATTCTCATGCAATTTTCAAGGCAAAATCAAGTCGCCTAGAGATACCAACAAGCAAATATCAACAAATCAAGTTCTAACACAATAAAGGGGGGGATAAATCCTAAGTTTAAGGCAAGTTAGGGTTTCTGATGCCTCGAAGGGTTGCGTCACGCGACTGTTCACACAAGAACAGCTGCGTCATGCAACTGTTCACGGAAGAACAGCCGCGCCACGTAACTTCTACCTACGTGACGCGACTGTTGACGCAGGCATAAACTTAAAAAGACAGTCATATCGTTACAACTACGGATCAAAAAGCAGTAAAATCGAGAAAATTGTGTACTTACCTCGAACTGAAAGCCGCGCATTTGGCTCGTCTCGTATCTCACCGGGAACTCTGTGCCCGGCACCTGGAGAAGCTGCAGCGGCCGCGTCCCGGGGGTCAGCGGGTTCCGGCTCACCGGCATCGGCTCGCCATCGAACGTCGGAATATCGAGTAGGGCCCCGAGGGTCTCCATCTCTGGAGTGTAGGCGGAAGCAGGGATTTCAGAGAGTTGAGACATCTTTTTCAGTTAAAAGTTCAGAGATTTCTTAATTGCCTAGGTTTTGTGATAAGTAAAAATGAATCGATTAAGAATAAAAGTCACTTATAGTAAGTAAGCTGGGCCCAAGCCCGTTTCTCCGAGCCCAAAGCAACGGGTCCAAGCTCATTTTTGCCAAGCCCATGGAAGGGGCTCATTCCCTATTCTCAAGCCCACAAGGCCCAATTGACCCGTTTAAAGTCTACGATAACACGTTCAAACAATTTGACGTCGGTATGCGGTTCGTACACTTCAAAAATTTTTTGCCTACTCGCCGCACAGGGGGCAGGAGCATCAAATTGCTCAAATTACCCTCAGGTAAGTTTTCTTTGAACCACTACATCGAGAAAGGTATACCTGGAAATTTTCAGATTTTTCACCCTAAATTTTTGCTAATATTTTGGCAAAACCAATTAACCAAATCTTGACAATAAACATTGAAAAACATGTCTAAAAAATTATATTTTCTTTTTTAGGATGGAATTCCGGACTGAAAAATATAACCTTTGTCTTAATGCAAATTTTTAATTTATGATTAGTGCATGGGGGCATGTGATGTCCCAACATTCTTCTAACAAAAGGCAAGGTCTGTTTCTACACAGATATTGCTCTTCTTCTTGTGAACAATTTTTCAGGCCAACCGGTAATGGTTTTTCGAAGCCGATGAGTCCTACCGAACAGTGATGATGTATTGCGAAGCTGTTTGGATTTTCTCTTCTCGATCAATGATGATGTATTGCGAAGTTGATCGAGTCAATCCTTTTCTTGATTAGTGATGATGTGTTGTGAAGCTAATCAGGACAATTTCAATTACCGATCAGTGATGATGTATTGCGAAGCTGTTTGGGTTTTTTCTTCCTAATCAATGATGATGTATTGCGAAGTTGACCAGGGCACCCAAATCCTTCAGGCCGATCAAACCGAGCCTCGGAGGTGTCTTCAAAGCCGATCAAACCGAGTTTTGAAGTCATTCACAAATTCAATGGAAGCCGACAAAGCCGATCAAACCAAGCTGAGGAGGCGACCAGTTATTCAGTCCAAAATCCTTCAGGCCGATCAAACCAAGCCTCGGAGGTGTCTTCAAAGCCGATCAAACCGATTTTTGAAGTCATTCACAAATTCAATGGAAACCGACAAAGCCGATCAAACCGAGCTTAGGAGGTGACCAGATGATTAATTCAACATCTTGCCAAGTCGATCAAACTGAGCTTTGAGGATGGCTGCAGATAGAAGGCGCGTCAATGGACCACTTTAACATTAATTGCTTATACAATTAATGATAAAGTGGGGGGGGGGCAAACTGTTGACGCGTGGTTTTATGCCCCCACCTGACCCAATGAGGATATGAGGATAAGGGACAAGGCATCACGATCAACCAGAAGTGTTTGAACCAAAATTTGAACCAAACCACCCAGAGGAGCCTGACCCACATTAGGGTTGCGTCACGCAGCTATAACCTGCGTGACGGCACTCATAGTTGCGTCACGCAACTCTGACTAGGCTGACACCTCTGGCGCGCGCCCGTGCAGCGGCCTGCACTGTTTGTATGGATACTCGGCAACTGTACAAAAAGTAAGCTGCATCACGCAGCTTATGGCTCCGTCACGTAGCCTCTACCTGCTTGACGCAACTTGTTCTGTTGCCCTACCATATAAATACATCATTTTGTGCCTAAAACGGGACCTTTTGACATTTTCTCTCATTTTTCTCTAGAGATTTTAACGTTTTAACTTAAGCTTTCAATTAAACGGCTAGGTTTTCTTCCCCAAGAATTCAAGTGAGTAAACTTGAGGAAGATCAAACCATTAACCATCTAGTTTTGAAATCAAAAAAGGAAGAGCAAAAAAGATAAAGAGAGAAAAAGATAGAAAAGAAAGAAAAGAAAACGTTTGTTTGGTATAAACTTGATAACAACATCTCTGGGATCGTGAAGCAGTGTCCTAAAACCGATCTAAGTGCATGCAATCCTCAAATCTGAGGGCTAGGTAATCATTTTACCCGTTGCTTTTCATTTTTAGCTTTTTCTTGCTTAAAAATCTCATTTTCATAATGTTTAATTGGTCTGTAATTGTTTAAACGTAATTTTGCCCATTATTGGATTTTTTTTGAGTTGTGTTTAATCACTTTTGACAAAAAGAACAAGTAAAAAGAGTAGTTTGAAAGGTAGTTGCGACCAAAGCAGCCGCGTCACGCAGCTATTACCTGCCTGACACGACTGTTCATGTCCAAAAGTCTTTGATTTGGACTGGACCACCTGCGTGACGCAGCTGTTCGTGTACTCAGTTTCTATTTTATTTCACACTTGTATTTGACATTTCGCTATGAATAAATAATCGATATGTCTGGGTGTTTTAATAATGTCACGAACAGTTCCGACACGTAGCTAGGAGTTCCGTCACGCGACTGTTCTTCATAGAATAGCTGTGTGATCCAACTATTCCAATCTCCAGGACAATAATAAGAGTTCTGTCACGCGACTGTTCTTCATAGAACAGCTGCGTGACGCGACTGTTCTAAATTCCAGAATAAATGGTAAAGTTCCGTCACGCGACTATTCTTCATAGAACAGCTGCGTGACACAACTATTCTAAGTTCCAGAATAAATAATGAGAGTTGCGCCATGCGACTGTTCTTCATAGAACAGCTGCGTGACGCGACTATCTTCAAATTCCAGAATAGTTGCCTTATTTTGTCTTAATTTCATGTTACTAAGTAGATTTTTAATTTTAATTCGGAAAATAACCAGTAATGGGCAAATTGTGTTTTACTCAAACCAAACCAATTAATTACTTGTGATCATGAGATTTTAGAATTTATTATTTATTGCTTATTATGGATTATATTATTGAAATCGGTTTGTGGCTCGCCTTTAACCATAAGGCAAAAGCGGGTCTCTTAATTTTATTTGATATGTATTATGGATGAATGGGGGATGTGATGATCTATTTTTGATGAATGCAATGAATGTATCTAATTGGGACGGTTAATTAATTTTCCACATAGGAACTCGGTTCGATTCATTCGGGTTGGGTTTAAATAAATTGGCTTTTCTAAAATAAAATAAATTAGAAATCGTAGGTTAAAAAGAGGCCGGTTTTCCGGGCGTCGACTTCCAACGGGTCGACGTACCTAATTCCCTTACCTAGAATCGTACTTGGTACGCCTGACCAGTTTTTCTAAATAATTCGGCCTTGAATAAAATTGGGTTAAATGAAGTCACTTTTATAAAATAAAATTGGAAACGGTCTCATTGCCGAAATAATGGGTGGCAACTCAAATTGTTTATAAGACCGATTTATCGGCATCGCATATCCAAAAAGATTTTTATCACCTTTTTTCAAAGCAATAATAATAATAAACAAAAAGGATGTTTTTCGGAATCCTTCCGGGGTTTGGGATTACAGCGAAAACAGTGTCAGACTATAATTGGACAGAATCAATCTCTCATCAAGACTTTGGAAAGAATGAAGGATGTAAATACAAGGAAGTTAGCTACTCTCAGAGTGAAAGGAACAACCTGCATCCCCTCCTCAGAAAAACCAAAGAGCGTGAAGCACACTGCAGGAAAGCACAGGACTCATGGAAGGAAGCCTCCACTACACCCATCTTCTAAAAAGCCAGAGAGTTCTTCTGAGACTGCTCCAGCTCAGAACTTAGGGAGTTCTAAGAGACTTAGAACTGGTTCTAAGCCTCTCTGATTTGTGTTTTTATGTGTTCTGAACAATTTATTTTTTGCTTTATCTTCGTAGGATTATATTCTTGAACTGTTTATTTTTCTTTATTTTTCTTTGATTGTGTCTAACCCTTTTGTATGATGACAAAAAGGGGGAGAACGCAGGTATTTTGGTGATATTGTGAATATTTTGGTACGTACTTAGTAACTAAGGTACTTATATCTGTGTTGATTGGTGGCTATTGCTTCCTATATGGTCTATTTGGTTGAGCATATTTTCTATATGATAAGCTGGGTGTTTTTAGAACTTAGATTCTCATTCTAATGACTGTTTTGCAGGTTGGACATAAGATTTTTTGTTCTTAAATATCAGTTTCTATTCTATTGTTTTTGCTCGACCATATGTCATCATTATTAGAACTTAGAATATCTTGCCTATTTTTTGCTAGTTCTAATATGTATATATGTATGCTCTGATTATTAGAACTTAGAATATCTTGCCTATGTTTTGCTAGTTCTAAAATCAGTTTCTAAAAGGCCTCCCTAGTTCTAAATTTTCACAAAACAGTTTTATTGCATCTATTCAGGGGGAGCAAAATACATGTTCTAATTTGCTTTATATTAAAATCTTTTTGCATGATTAGAACTTATATGCATAAAATTCAGGGGGAGCACATGCTTTTATGTTTGCTAAATTTATTGGTTTTGTCATCATCAAAAAGGGGGAGATTGTTGGCTCAAGGGTCAATTTCTAATCTCGGATTTTGATGATTAATACAAAACAAATAAATTTAAAATTATATTATTTGTGCTAATATTTTTTATGCAGAATGTGTATGGAAAGAAATCGTACAAGGCAAGTCCTACATTGAGTGTGAAGATATTCGAAGAACCTAGTAGCTAGGTATTTAGCATACTTTGTAGGATAGAGAGAAAATCCATATATGAGCACAACGATTTTTTTTTTCTCTCAAAAATATTTTTCGGAAAATTAGATTTCTTCAAAATAATTTCTTTCGTAAAAATATTTTTCGAAAATATTCTTTAAATCGAAGTGATTTATTTTCCTAAAACTAAAGAGATTTCTTCTCTAATGTTTTTGGTAATAAAATCATACACTTTTCGGAAATATATTTTGAAAGATCTAAAGTATTTAAATCTATTTTTTTTTACCTTAAAAACGAAGGGGAATCTTTTTCGTTTTTAGTAAGAGCATCCTTCCGCAAAAATATTTTCCAAATAATGTTGCTGAAAATCTTTTGGTTAAAGGAAAGTAAAAATCGTGTTTTATTCTCTTACCAATAAGGATAAAATAAACTTTTGGTAACAAAGATTTTCATATCTTCTAAATAAGGAAAGAAGATATTATGATTTCAAAATAAAATCTCTTTCCAAAGGCGACAGCTTCTTAGCTCTCTATATAAAGGAGCTTTCACGTCTTAAACATTGGTGAAGTAAGAGTTTTTGTTTTAAGAGCATTTTCTCATTGATCAAATCTTTATCTCTCAAAACTTACTCTCTACCCCCATTTTCTTTTCATCTCTACACTTAACATTTTCAATATTTAAAGTGAAAAGAATTTTTACAATTACTTTTGAAAAACAGTTCTATGTTCTAGTTGATCTTCTAATCTGATAAAACTGTTTTTCCTGTGCTTATATGGGCGTTTCTTTCTATCTATTTAGATTCTGTAATCTATAGTAGACATGCTCTTTATTTGTTAAACTTTTTTGTGTAATAGCTTAGGTTAGAAGCTATTGAGATAGAGGTTATCAAGCGACCTTCTCCATGTGTGGGATATTAAAGTCTTGAATTGAGTTTTCTGTACTCTGCCAAAAACAGAAAGGGTTGAGGTTAACTAGAACCTTTGGAAAATGTAGTGGGACAAAAGGGTAGATCTAGGTGTTGATCTATTGCCTTGTACTGTTGGTTTGTCTCTTACCCTTTAAAAGAGATAACATAGTTGAGGATCTCAAGATGCGTCTTGGGGAGTGGATGTAGACGAGTTAGTGCCGAACCACTATAATTCTCTGTGTTGATCTTTTATTTCTGAAGTTTGCTTGATACTATCTTTATAACACTTTTGTTTAATTTTTAGAAACGCTAAAATTATTAATGATTCAGATGTTCTAAAACGGTAATAAGTCTTATCCTTTCTGAACATTAGAACTCTGGTATTCTAATAAAGAGAATATACCATATTCTAACTGTTGTTCTATTCACAGTATATTTCACTGATTGGGTTTCTAATTAATTTTCTAAACTTTATGAGGATGTTCTAATCCTGATAGCTTTCCATCATAAAGGCTTTCTGATATTCGATTAAGGCTCTGTGAAGAAGTTCTGAATTTAATAACTGTCTTTCACATAGCTTTATATGATTTCTCAAACTTTATGAGGAAGTTCCAATTTCAATGGCTTTCCTTCATAAAGAAGCTCTGATAGCGTATAAGTCAGTGTGAAGCTGTTCTAATCAATAGCTGCACTTCGCACAGACTTTCTATCTTTTATAATTAGAACATTGTGAGGTGATTCTAATCCATATTCGATTCTCACAAAGTTCTATGTGTTTTCCGCTGCACTTAGAATTCTATATTTTGTTTAGAATTTCTAAAATTTATTTCAATTTTTAGAAAACCCAATTCACCCCCCCTCTTGGGTTGTGCCATTCATATACGGGACTCACAGGGGGAGGGAGTTTAGGAGGAAGATTTTTGGAAACTAAGGGGAGACTCTTGCATTTTTAAAACTCAACCTAAAAAATCCAAAGGCAACTAGTGTTAACCTTGGATCCAAGTGGAGATTTGTTGTTTAATCAATCAAAAATCTTTAAAACAGATTTTAATCTTGGAACTCAAATTACTGGATTGAGAACAAAGGAATTGGATTTCTTCAACCATTTTTCATTCAATCTTCAAGTGAAATCATTAAAGGTAGTTTCTGAGAACCTTTAATCTCTTTCCTCATCTTTTTACTTTCTTTTTCGGTGTCTAAAACACCTTTTCCGGGTCTAGTCATGAGGGAAACCTAGGATCAACCAAACAAGGGCCTCTGCACTGCTGTTGCATATGGGAATTCGTAGTGGCATGAGCCACTATGTGTGACGTGCGCCACTTCCCAGTGCCTCACGCCACTAGTGCCCAGATCCCTTGTTTTTACCCTATAAAACTTCGGAAGTCTTCCTGATCTGGGAAAGGCTCTACGCCACTACATGTGGCGTGCACCATAAGCACGGGGCGCATGCCATAGTCTTTTGTGGCACAAGGCCTTTCGATTCATAGGCTTTGAATGTACAAAAAACTCAATAAACGTCCCGATTCAGAGATCTAGTGGCCAAGCTTTGACTTTAAGTAGTTTATGATGCATATTAGGTCATATATGGATCAAATAAACAAATAAAATGAGATTGAGAATAATGGTTGATGTATTTGCTCATCTTTCAAAGATGAAGATCAAGATCATGAGTTTAAATCTCATATAACCATTTAAATTCTGGCACTTTAATTATTTTTCTTTAATTTACAAGCACTTTATTATTCTGCCATTTAATTTATGCCTTTAAATTCAACGCTTATAGTTCATTATTATGCTAACTCCTTTATTCTTTATTCTTGCATTACAAACAAGCATCATATGTCCATTATGTGAATAAGTGAATGATTGTTGGTTGGTTTGTATGATTCTATGATTTTAAAAATAATGTTTATTTTCTGTTTGTATTGATTATGGATGTTTTACTCTTATTATGCTTTATATTATATTATTTCAAAATATAAAGGGTCCATAAGGATTCCTATTATTGCTTGTATGTAATATTAATTGGATTTAGGAAATTTGGAGGGGTGAGGGTAGATTGTAATAATTAGGGTGGTTCGTAATTCTTTTCTCCTCCCCCCTTTCTATGTGGATGCTTTTTGTTTCATGTTTATTATATTTTTTAATAATTTGCTTTAATGACATGTTTTCCAAAAATCACATTAAAACTGTTTTACATCTCAATTAAGAGTTAATCCCATTATTAATCATTGTGAATCTTTGGACAATGAGGAGGCCGGTTTAACCGGGCGAAATGGGTGCCTAACGCCTTCCCATTTCGTACCTAACTCTTGGACCCTATCTCTAGTATAAAATTGAATTAATCGATTCCAAAGAATCGACTAATTTGAGAATTTTCCCTAAATAAGGGTGGCAACTCCAAAATAAAAACTCTTACCAAAGTAAGAGAACCTTTTTCGAGGATTAAACGGGTTTAATAAAAGAAAACCATTTTTATTAAAATCAATCAAGCCCGTTCAACAAGATTCTTTCCAAATCCAATCTTTTGAGAAAAATCAGACATTCTCAGCCTGGCGACTCTGTTGGGGATCGAACCCAGAATCTCTGATTTTCAGTTTTGGCTTCAAATAAGAGATTGACTTCAAAAGTTGTCTAACTATTCACAATCTTTAATGATGTTATTAACTTCAAATTGAGTTTACTTTTTGTACTTATAAATGTCATACATGCATTTATTCTCTTCTTAATCTCCTTTTTACCCTAAACCCTAAAGGTGATATTGGGGGTCGTGATCCTGTCACTCTACTCGACTGTTTGGGTCCGCCACTAATATATATTGGTATATCAAAAGAATTGGCACAATCCGTTATCACCATTATGCTTAGACCCAAAGCAAATGGGAGGAAACAACCAATTCTCGCTTATGGAACCCAAGACTTAATAAACCCGACCTAAGCTCATGTAATTGACCCTAGTTCCTTCCTTTAGGTTTACCATAATAATATTTGCTTATAGCATTCATCCAATAAATGTGAGAGGCATCAGTCCGAAACTCCATGATGGTTTATGGGCCCAACCTAAATGGCTAAGGATTAGAAGATATAAGGGTGGAGGTCATGCATTTCCTTACTCCCGCTTCCCCCTTATTTTTATATAATTGCTATGATTGTGTCGTGTGTCATTCATGCATCATTTAATTTGTTTTCTTATAGCCATGTAGGTATATTCCATCATGGCTCGATCCCAACGATCAAAACGCCAAAGGGCGAAAGACTTAAGAGAAGTGTTGGAGCAAAATGTGCTAAGAGAGCTCTTTCTAATAGTGACTATAAGGCCGAGGCCCAAATGGCTAAGAGGGAAGCTCCTCTGATTCTAATTTTGATAAAATAAGACCAATTAGAAGAGGCTCATCAACTCTTGCTTGAAATAAAGCAAGCGCAGCTTGAAGTTATGACTCTCTTCCAAGGTGTGGAGGCGTGAATTACCCTCATGCGCAATATCACCAACCGCCTTGTGGAAATTGGATACTTCACACTAGAGGATGTGAAGTCATATCAAAACTCTTAGGCTTTTAATTTTAAATATTGTAAAATCTAGATAGGGCCTCAAAATAAAAAGAAAATTGAATAAAAAAAAAATTCACTTTTGGAAAGTAATGAAAGAGCCTATTTTTGAGCCAAATATTATTTATGCAAAATAAAATAAAATAAAATAAAGAACCATGCTCAAGTACTATTATGCTTGAGGCAAAAAGTAAGGGATATAAAATAAGAAATAAGCAATAAGGCGTTATAAATATTTGGCTATAAAATAAGGCACATTTTGTTCCTAACAGTTTCTCGAGAGCCTTTCTCCAATATTAGATTTTTGCAGTTGTAATAAAGCCACTAGGGAATATAGCATTAGTTGCATTTCATGATGTTGTGATTGTATGGCCTTATTGTTGTATGCCATTTCATTCTCATGCATTCATGCATACATGCACCATGGCATGTTTTCTAACAATTATTTTATGCAGTCAAGATAGCACCACATTAAGAAAAAGCACCGAAGGCAGTCAGTTGATTAAGGACAGACAGCCAGTTAATTAAAGTTGAAGAACCATCAACCCCTTTTGATCTAACCAGTTCAATTTCCTCTAGTCCGTCAGGCTCCCACTTCGAGTTTGAGTATTCTCAGGTTCGAACAGATTCATTAGTTTTTGCTTCCACTTCCACTGATAGAATGGCAGAGCCAAGCATTCTCATTTTAAAAATTGAGAAGATGATTGAGAAAATAGTGGCAGCCAGTTTTGAGAAGCTCGTGAGATCCGATAGGAGAAAAGAGAAAGTGGTAGTCGAAGATGACGAAGAAGCTAAGGATGAGTCTGAGAAGAAGGAACACGTTGACGACACTTGGCAAGACGACGAGTTTTTTAAGAAGATGTCTGTCAAGAAGGCTGAGTCTGAGCCGATCATCTCAAAAAAGTTTGACAAGCTTGATAAAAAGCTTGAGAAGCTACATTGTTTATGAAGTCCAAGGGAATGGACTAATACTTGGACATAGACGATGATGATGATGAGGAATTAGAGTTAAGGCAAGCTACCCTAGTGACCCAAAGGTGCACCTCATGCAGTATAAGTCTATCATGGAGTTGGCGGGTCTACCGTCAAGGAAAATTTTGAAGATGTTCCTAATGTTCTTAACTAGGTCTGCCCAAACTTGGTATTACAATCTCGAGAAAAGAGTAAGAGGAGATTGGAATGAGCTTACCATGGTTTTCCTAAAGGAATATGCTTATAATCTCCAAATGAGCGTTAATTTGAGAGATCTAGAAGCAACTGTGCAAAATAAGACAAGACCTTCATAGATTATATGGCTACATGGAGAGCCAAGGTCACACAAATGAGGAACCGTCCGGATACAATGGAGCTGATCAAGATCTTTATAAAGGGGATTTTGCTAGTTTTCGTAAGAAGCTGTATTATATGCCATTGACTGATTTCTCTCAAGTTTATGAGGTGGGAATCGCCATCGAAAATAAGATTAGGGAAAACAATAAGTATGGAAATCGTGCTAAAAGTTTCAATAAGTCCGGGTTCCAAGGGTCTGTGAACCCCTACCCCAAATATCATCAAGCATACAAATGCACATGACTAAGGGCAGAAATGCACGTGAATGTATGAGTCGCCACCTTCTTTAATTATTTTAGGGTAAACTAGGAAAAAACCCTAAGTGACTCCAATTTTTAATTAACCTAATTATCAGATTAATTAACCCAATGTTAAAGCATGGTCTACGAACCCGAGATGGATCCCGAGACTATGTCATGCTGATGAACTAACCAAAACAATGAATGCTTTGCAGGGTAAATGATGCAATTGGACTAATGAAAGTGTTTATGTGATTTTGACTTGCTCCTCGGGGTTAAATCCCAAACGTGCCTACGTACTTCCGTTTGAATGGAAGATCAAAGTCGATGTAGTTCGATAGGCCTCTTTTAGAGGGCTTTGAATGGGGATGCTTTATGCATAAGTGTGTGTATGCTTTGTGCATTTTGTTTAGGCATTCTGCCTGAAAATTGATTTTTAGGCATTTGATGCCAAAAGTGTTGATTTTAATGGCTTTTAGCCAAAAGATTAATTCAGGCAATTGTTGCCAAAAATGTTGTGATTTAGGCGATTGTCGCCAAAATGCTTGATTTAAGGCTTTTAGCCAAAAGATTGATTAATTTGAAGGCTTTTAGCCAAAAAAGGTTAATTTAGGCAATCTGTTTGCCAAAAGATGATTATTTAGGCGATTGTCGCCAAAATGATTGATTTAAGGCTTTTAGCCAAAATAAGTTGATTAATTTAAGGCATTTTGCCAAAGAATTGATTTGAGCGATTTGTCGCTGAAAGTAGTTAATCTAGTTTATAGGCAATGTGTTTGCCAAAAATTGATTAACTGGATTGTAATGTAGGCAATTTTATTGCCAATAAAAACGTGTTTGAATTAAAGCTTTTTAGCCACAATTATTGATTAATTGGACTTAAGCCAGATTTGTTCAAAATAAAGGCGATTATACTATAGCTATTAATTAACTAGGTATTTTAAGCCAATATTGTCGGATTTAGGCTTTAATACCACGATTATTTATTAACCGGGCATTTAGCCTAAACTTATTTATTTGAGGCAGTTTATTTGCCTAAAGATGTCATGAATGCATTTATGCAGTTATAGAACTATTAGGAGTAGAAGAGAAGAATGTATGAAATGCTAAAATTAAATAGGCAGAGTTTAGTTCATGTACCTGATTTAATCGACGGCCACTTCTTAACTCCAGGTTAAGCTCCTCGTTAAGGGAATATTAATTAATTTAATTTTAAATGACCAAATAACAAAGCAAGAAAATAATAAAGCTAAATAAAAATGCAGAAAAGCAGTAAAGAATCGCAAGGAGCGTAAGGGAGAAGGAGCGTCCGTCAACACAAACCGAGTGAGTTGAACTGAGGGCTTCGAGGTCAATTTATAGGCAAAAATCAGACTGTTTCGGCCGGTCTGCCGGAGGCAGGGCGGCCTTGGCCGCCGGGGACCGGCGGCTGGGCCGCCTGAATCCGGCGACTCCGGCGGCCGGAACCGCCATGTCTGCTTTAGGGTTTGATGACTGGACAGTTTCTCCCATCATTGTCCAGGTATTTCCCTTTGTTATCTTTCTTATCTTTTCCTCTCTTTTTTACTTTATTCCCTTGTAATAGAAAGGATCCATTACTCAGGTCTGGTTGAAGGACCACCTTCAAGTGGTTGCTACTCCTACTCTCTTGCCCTATAATCCCACTCAGTATCGTATGCGGAGGATTTTGATCACCCACCCATCTACTGATTCATGGACTTCATGGCTAATTGAGTTGGGTCCAAATGAGATACTGTGGTTCATCTCCTGGTTCAACATCACCCGCTTCATCCAGGTCAGCTTTCGCCATTCTTGGGTTTACCTTTTAGGCCTCACACACTGTACTTGGTACTGTGCTTCGCGCGTTTTGAGGCAAATGGGGATAGACCAGACTGTTCCAATTATGGATGATATTTCAGCTGATTCAGCTATTACCCCGGGCGTTACCCGAGCCGTCCTTAGGGCTTGGGTTAGGGATCATCATATGGTCAGGCCCTTACCTAATCCTGCCAGTATTCAGACTTCTCCTGAGTATCGAACCTGGTTCATTGCCACTGTCTGGCCAATTGAGAGACCAAGGAGGACCGCACTGCTGAGTGCACTTGAAGGCTGGGTCCAAGCTGACGCTGATGATGAGGTTGGGACTGGTGAGGAGATTGTGCTGGCTCCTCGGACAGGCGAGATTGGGCAGAGTTTAACAGCTAGGGAAGACTCGGAGGATGTTGCTCCACGGAGGAGACGGGACACCTAGACTCCCATAGGCTTTTGGACTTTATTGTTTTTTTTTTTTTTTTTTTTGACTTTTATTTGGCTTTTGGATTTTTTCTTTGGATGTATTTTTTTTTTGCTTTGGACTTGGATTTAGACTTCATTATTTGTTTGGACTCTTTTGCTTTATGCTTGACTCCAGATTGTTTGACTTTATTGCTTGAATTGAGAATGTCATTTGGCTTTTATGCTTTCCAAGCATTTTCCAACTTTATTTATTGAGCCCTAATTTTTGCCTAAGCTGCCCTTTCGGGTTTTCAACTTAGCGAGCTTACCCATTTTTGTCTAAGCCGCCCTTTTTGGGTTTCAGCTTAGCGGGCCCCGACTTTTGCCTAAGCCGCTCTTTCGGGTTTTCGACTTAGGGGGTTTTTCTTTTTTTTCTTTTCTTCTTTTTGCACTTTTTCTTCCTTTTTTTTATTATTTTTGGCAAAGAAGAAAAAGAAATGATTTTTTTCTATTAATGTTTAGACCGCGCCCAAAGAGGGCTGCCTACATATCTCCGATATATAATTTCTTTTTTCCAAAGAGAATCAGGTCTAATGTAGTTCATCTTACATTATGCAATGATTACAATTACACAAAATATCTTTTTAACTGATCTAAATTACATGGATTAGTGAATTCCAAACCATCCAAATCAGTCAAAATAACGGCTCCGCCTGACAATATCTTCTTTAACACATAGGGTCCAGCCCAATGAGGATGAAACTTCCCACGTGGATCTATGATTGGCTGTCTAATCTCCTTCAGAACCAAACAACCTTCTTCCAGTTTCCGGTCTTTGACCTTCTTATTAAAATGCCGCGCCATTCTTCTTTGATAAACTTGAGTTTGGTGGATTGCTCGCAATCGCTTTTCATCCATACCCAAGAGTTGCAAATGATAATTCTCAGCCCAATTCGCTTCGCTGATCTGGCTTTCCCGGATAACTCTCGCCGACTGAACTTCCAACTCAATAGGCAACACTGCTTCCATGCCATATACTAAAGAATACGGGGTTGCCCCAGTAGGCGTTCTGATTGAAGTTCTGTATCCCCACAAGGCATTTGGCAATTGTTCGTGCCAAGCTCTATGCTTTCGAACTGTCTTCTGCAAAATGACCTTTATAGCCTTGTTTGCAGCCTCTACGGCCCCATTTGTTTGTGGACGATAGGGTGAAGACTTGTGATGCTGAATCTTCTTTTGCTTCAGTAGGTCTGAAAATTCACTTTGAAAGTGAGACCCGTTATCAGTAATGATCTCAAATGGTGTTCCATATCGACAAAGGATGTTGGTACGAACGAACTGTGCTGCTTTCTTGGCATTCAAGACCGAATAGGAGGCTGCCTCAATCCACTTAATGAATTAATCGACAGCAACCAGGATGAATTGATGGCCATTGGAAGCCTTTGGATGGATCTTTCCGATCACGTCTATGCCCCAAGTTGCGAAAGGCCAGGGCGAAGCAATGGGATTCAGATTGACCGGAGGCTGTTTTTGCAGCTTGGCAAAAATTTGACACTCATGGCACTTCCGCGCGTGCCTCACGCAATCTGCATTCATGGTCGACCAGTAATAACCCAAGTTCATAATTTTCCGAGCCAAGGCTATCCCGTGCATGTGCGGACCGGACTCCCCATTATGCAAGGAATCCATGATGGTTTGAGCTTCCCCCTCATCAACGCACCTTAGGTGCAGGCCATTCCAACTTTTCCTATACAGAACTCCCCCAGTAAGGAAATATCCAGATGCTAACTGTCTCAATGTCCGTTGATCAGTCCTGGTGGATCCCTCCGGGTAGGCTTCATTCTGAAGATAATTCTGTATATCCCAATACCAGGGCTTGTCATCCACTATATTCATGACACGTGCTGGCTGTTTCTGAAGCCGAACTGTCAGAGGTCGAATGACTTGGTCTCCCCCTACATTAACCATGGAGGCCAAGGTAGCTAGGGCATCTGCAAACTGATTTTTTGCGCGCGGCAGGTAGTGGAAAGATAGCTCCTCAAACTGTTGGGCCAATTCATCCAAACATTGTAGGTAAGGAACCAAACGCTCTTCCTTAATTTTCCATTTTCTCAAGGCTTGGGAGACTATTAAATTGGAATCCCTGAAAACCTTGAGGACTTTTATTTCCTTTTCCAGGGCCGCTTCTAAGCCCTTGATGCAAGCTTCATACTCGGCTTCATTGTTGGTGCAGTCGAAATCCAATTTGACTGCAATTGGGATGTATTCTCCACAAGGAGTTTTGAATACGACTCCAACCCCGTTTCCATGGTAGTTTGAAGTTCCATCAAAGTACATTTCCCAAACTTCACTTTCCAAGTTCAATAAGTCTTCGTCAGGAAATTCTACCTCTGGCATTTGGTCTTCGACCGGTAATTCTGCTAATTGGTCAGCCAAGGCTCCACCTTTCACTGCCTTCCGTTGTACAAATTTTAAATCATAAGCTGCGAGCACTGATACCCACTTAGCCATCTTACAGTCAAGAACCGGCCTCTCCATAAGGAATTTCAAGGGGTTCAATTCAGAAATGACATAGGTTGTGTAAGACGAGAGGTAGTGCTGCAGCTTTGTACAGGCCCAAACTAGAGCCAGACACAACTTCTCTGTCTTGTTGTATTTTAGCTCGTATTCTAGCATCCTTTTGCTTAAGTAATACACGGCATTTTCTACCCTTGTATCTTCTGCTTGTTGAGCTAGCATTGCACCCATCGCTTCTTCTGTCACCGATAGGTATAATAACAAAGGCTTTCCTAGCCTTGGTGGCTGTAAAACTGGTGGGGATAGTAGATATTGCTTGACTTGGTCGAAAGCTTTCTGGCAATCCTCATTCCATTTAACCGCTACTCCTTTCCTGAGTAATTTGAAGATCGGACCACAAGTATCAGCCAATTGATTAATGAACCGGCTGATGTACTGTAGCCTTCCCAGGAAACCCTGAACTTCTTTTTCCGTCCTCGGTGCTGGCATTTCCAAAATGGCCTTGGCTTTTGAAGGGTCAATCTCTATGCCCTTCCGATTGACCATGTGCCCCAGAAACACTCCGGATGTAGCTCCAAATAGACATTTCGCCGGGTTGAACTTGAAGTTGTACTTTCAAAGTCTAAGGAAGAACTTCTCAAGTGCTGTTGTATGTTCTTCAGCTGTTTTTGATTTTACAACCATGTCGTCCACATACACTTCGACTTCTTTGTGAATCATGTCATGGAAGATGGTTGTCGCCATTCTTTGATAGGTTGCCCCGGCATTTTTGAGCCCAAAAGGCATGACCTTGTAGCAGTAGGTTCCCCACTCTGTGATGAATGCCGTTTTCTCTTTGTCTGGCAAATGCATCATTATTTGGTTGTACCCGACAGCGAGATCAGTCAAGAAGACCATCTCGTGTCCGACCATACGGTCCACCAACAAGTCAATGTGCGGTAGGGGGAAGTCGTCCTTCGGACATGCTTTATTCAAATCCCGATAATCCACACACATTCTGACTTTTCCATCCTTATTACGAACCGACACAATGTTTGCTAACCATGTCGGGTAAGCAATGGGTTCTATGAACTTGTTCTCCAGTTGCTTGGCAACTTCCTCCTTGATTTTCGAGGACCATTCTATCTTCAGCCTTCTAAGCTTCTGTTTCACTGGCTTAGCCTCAGGGTATACCGGAATCTTATGCACCACTATTGCTGGGTCGATTCCCGTGATGTCACTTGACTTCCACATGAAGCAATCAGCAAATTTCTTCAAACATTCACTGACTTGTTCCCTGTTCATACAATCAGATGCAATGTATGTATGTTCATTTTCTTCTTTGCCAATCATTATTTTTTCCTTTTCATTTTTTATTTCATTTATTTGATTATTTTTGCTTGGAAATGCTTGGAAAGATAGACACGCAGGGTAGTCAAGAATTTACAAGCCTTTATTGATTATGACGGAATCGTCTTCAAAAATTACATCGAATTTGAAATCTGGATCTTCTAGATCCGACACAGACGACTCAGAACTGGAACTAGACTCTGACTCGGTTTCAGACTCGGGGTCAGACTCGAACTCAGTACAGGACTTTGTTACAGATTTTGACTCTTGGTTTGACTCGGGAGGGGGTCTATCAGCAGTGTGATCCTCCTCGGCGTACCAGTTGGTGAGAGGTCCTCCGCTTGGCTTGATCAGGTTGAGCAAGTCTCGACTCTCGTCACTTCCGGTGATAACCACAACCTCGTCAAAGAGACTAGGCTACATGAAGTCTTCCGCCTCCAGTTCAGTTATGGTTTCGGGCTTGCCCCAGACATCTGAGAATATCTCTAACCCAGGCAGCATCTCTTAGCAGCCTGGCAGCGGAATGATTCTTGGAAGCCACGATAAGGAATCGATTCTCCCGGTTTGCAGAAGTAACCATTCAGAGTCAAGAGGTAAGGCTGCATCTGTATACTCTCCTTCCTTCCCCTTCTACCTCTTTCAGCCCGGTCCTCGTCAGTAGGCTCGTAGCCTAGTCCATAGGTCCCCTCATTCACCGGACACTCCCAGGCTTGCAGTGCGGGGTATTTTTTCCCGGATCTTGCCATAATCATTCCTGGCAGATAGGACATTTTCAGCATCAGAGGCACTATGCAGTTTATTTGCACCGTCCCGAAATCAAAGAGAATTCGAGAGCTTGCAGTCTTTCCCTTTATAAACTGCACAGTGTCATATTGAAATCCCGAGAGGGGTAGGTTGGCAGTTTCAGGGTTGACCTCAAAGAGAGGCTGGCCCTTTGGCTTTTTGAGCTGACTGTAGTCATCCCCCTGAATGGTGATAACCTTGTCCTCATAGGGAAACTTGACCTTTTGGTGCAAGGATGAGGGTACTGCCTTAGTGTGATGTATCCAGGGTCGGCCCAGAAGCAGATTGAAGCTAGTCGGTACATCAATTACCTGGAATGGGACTTCCATCACAGCCGGCCCAACTGTTAACTTCAGCGTAGCAACCCCCAACACTTCCCTCCGGGTACTATCATAAGCTTTCACTATTTGGTCCGATGGAGTGAAATCTGTTTCCTCCAACCCCAGACAGCTGGCTACCCTTAGTGGGCAGACGTTTAGTGCTGACCCATTATCAATGAGAACCATGGGCACAGTTTTGTCTCTGGTCTGGACAGTGACATACAGGGCGTTATTATGACTGCCTCCCTCCTTGGGTAAGTCGTCATCAGAAAACCCGATGCTCCGCATCTTAGACGATTGGGTAAGGGTGGATACTAGCACTTCGGGGCTAACCTCCACTGATGTCTGAAGTTGACTCAAAGCCTTGCAAAGAGCTTGGCGATGAGGAAAGGATGATGCTAGAAGTTCCCAGATTGATACCTTAGCTTGTGTCTTTTTTAGCTGTGCAAGTACCGGGTCTTCCTTTAGCTCCTCTGCCCTCTTGTAGGGTTTATTTTGGATTTTGTCCAAGACTAACGGTTCATATTGTCTCCCGCTCCTGGTTATAGCATCAAGCTCTTCGGTTAGGTCATTCAGATCCAAGACACAGATGTTATTCATTTCTAGGAACAGTTCGAAAAGATCGATCAATTCCTGGTCAGCAACAATAGCATTTACCCCATGATTTGGTAAGGGATTAGTGCTAATGTTTGGCTTACTTCTTGGAATAATAGAGCCGTTGTCCACCAAGTCTTGGATACGATTCTTAAGTGTCCAACACGCTTCAGTCTTGTGCCCATACCCCTGATGGTACTCACAGTATTCATCAGCTTTGTAATTTCTTGGTAATGGGTTTAGTGGTGGCCTTGCTTCCAAGGGCTTGATGTAGTTGGCCTTGACAGCCTCTCGGAAAACCAAAAGGATTGGCATCCCGAGATCAGTATAGGTTCTTCTGGACTGATTGCCATTCCTCATGTTCCCCACACGCAAAGGGTTAGTGGGGGTGATGCTTGCCACTTCGTGGACTTTACTAGCTTGGCTAGGTTTCTTGTACTTTGAGGTTCCTGAGTCTTCTTTCAGTTGCCCCATTTGAATCAGATCTTCTACCTTCGTAGCAGTGGCAATGAGTGACTGGAATGTTGGTAGGTACTGGGTTTATAGTTGGTGTTGGTAGACAGGTTACAGGTTCTTTATTATTATGTCCACCTGTTCTTGTTCAGAAGGCCGGTTAATCATCTGGGCGGCCTTGGCCCTCCACCTCGTAAGGAACGAGGAAAAGGGTTCATTGCTTCTCTGCTTGGTGGTTTCTAGTTCTCTTCGAGTGACATCCACCTCCATGTTATAGTGATACTGTGAATTGAAGGCATTACAGATGTCTTCCCATGTTTTCATCTTAGAGCGGTCCAGGCTAACAAACCACCTCAAAGTAGCACCGGTGAGAGATTGTTGGAACAACTGAGCAAGGAGCTCGCTGCTCAATCCAAATGGGTTAAGGGCACCCACATACATTTTCAAATGAGTTTTAGGACAAGTAGTTCCATCAAATTTGTCCATGTTGGGCATCTTGAACTTGGTTGGCAGTCTTGCCTCGGGGAACAAGGATAAGGAGTCCATGTCCACCACTTCCTTGTGGGTTTTGAGAGCAATGATAGATCTTTCCAGGAGTTCTAGCTTCTCTCTCATTCTCTGAGCTTCCAGCTCAGAAGCAATTTTGGAGGGCATATCATCCAGGTTCAGGGTAGGGTTTGTAGGTTCAGCGGCAGGACCCTGATTGGAAGCAGCAGGTCCACTTCCCCTGGCCGAAGCCCCATTTCCATTACCATTGCCCAACTTAGCTATCAGGGCAGTTCTTTGGGCAGCCAATGCCTCATTCATTCTGGCCTCCATTCTGGCCTCCAGTTGTTCGATGAGGGTTTGGATGTCGGTAAGTGACGCCATTGATGCAGGTAAGGTTGTAGAAGTTGCAGGTGAGACTGGTGTAGCTGGTGAAGCTGGTGAAGCTGGTGATAGTACTGTACGTGTGGCTGGCACTGATGTGGGCACTTGGATCGTGGGCACCTGTAAGGATAAGGGTAGCTGGATTAGGTACAGTGGTTGGTGTGTCAGGGTAACTGATGTAGATCGACTCTTTTGTCCAACTGTGCATGAATGAGAAGAGTGTTTTATGCTCTCTTTGTGTTTACCTCATGTTTATGATATGTTGTGAATGCGCATAACAACACGTCATAATCTATTTAATGGTATGGTTCACATCATTGGGTGCATACAGTCCTAAAGGATAGGTTCTATAGGCTATGACTCAAATAGAGAATCGGCTTATAAGGGACCCTTGAACCTTGAGTATGGATATACCTAACCACATGTGAAACAAAGAGTTTCGCGTGGGTCCAACGGTACGCATACTCATGGGCCACCCCCAAAAGGATTAGGGGCGGTTTACGGTAACAAGGAGGACGCTTTGGCTGTCCGTCGACATAATCAATGAGACCTGCCGATCAGCGCTACTTGCTATCCAGACTCAGAAGTTTGAACAGAGAGAGAAGAAATTCATTTGAAACTCATTTTTTATGCAATGGAGAAAAGGATTCTCAATCGTGCAAATAAATCAACAAATTTAAATGTTTTAATTGAATTTGTCAATTAAGTTCAAATTTCCCCTCATCAAGTATTCTTAAAGAAAGAACACTCGATTTATGTCAAGGTACCCTGCAAAACAAAGCATAGCAAAATAAAACCCTAAAGAAAGGCTGGTTAGTTTACACAGCAATTGTAGTCCTCTTCATGCAGAATGATTACATGAGGTCCCCAGTAGAGTCGCCAAACTGTGAACCCCTACCCCAAATATCATCAAGCATACAAATGCACATGACTAAGGGCAGAAATGCACGTGAATGTATGAGTCGCCACCTTGTTTAATTATTTTAGGGTAAACTAGGAAAAAACCCTAAGTGACTCCAATTTTTAATTAACCTAATTATTAGATTAATTAACCCAATGTTAAAGCATGGTCTACGAACCCGAGATGGATCCCGAGACTATGTCATGCTGATGAACTAACCAAAACAATGAATGCTTTGCAGGGTAAATGATGCAATTGGACTAATGAAAGTGTTTATGTGATTTTGACTTGCCGCTCGGGGTTAAATCCCAAACGTGCCTACGTACTTCCGTTTGAATGGAAGATCAAAGTCGACGTAGTTCGATAGGCCTCTTTTAGAGGGCTTTGAATGGGGATGCTTTATGCATGAGTGTGTGTATGCTTTGTGCATTTTGTTTAGGCATTCTGCCTGAAAATTGATTTTTAGGCATTTGATGCCAAAAGTGTTGATTTTAATGGCTTTTAGCCAAAAGATTAATTCAGGCAATTGTTGCCAAAAATGTTGTGATTTAGGCGATTGTCGCCAAAATGCTTGATTTAAGGCTTTTAGCCAAAAGATTGATTAATTTGAAGGCTTTTAGCCAAAAAAGGTTAATTTAGGCAATCTGTTTGCCAAAAGATGATTATTTAGGCGATTGTTGCCAAAATGATTGATTTAAGGCTTTTAGCCAAAATAAGTTGATTAATTTAAGGCATTTTGCCAAAGAATTGATTTGAGCGATTTGTTGCTGAAAGTAGTTAATCTAGTTTATAGGCAATGTGTTTGCCAAAAATTGATTAACTGGATTGTAATGTAGGCAATTTTATTGCCAATAAAAACGTGTTTGAATTAAAGCTTTTTGGCCACAATTATTGATTAATTGGACTTAAGCCAGATTTGTTCGAAATAAAGGCGATTATACTATAGCTATTAATTAACTAGGTATTTTAAGCCAATATTGTCGGATTTAGGCTTTAATACCACGATTATTTATTAACCGGGCATTTAGTCTAAACTTATTTATTTGAGGCAGTTTATTTGCCTAAAGATGTCATGAATGCATTTATGCAGTTATAGAATTATTAGGAGTAGAAGAGAAGAATGTATGAAATGCTAAAATTAAATAGGCAGAGTTTAGTTCATGTACCTGATTTAATCGACAGCCAGTTCTTAACTCCAGGTTAAGCTCCTCGTTAAGGGAATATTAATTAATTTAATTTTAAATGACCAAATAACAAAGCAAGAAAAAAATAATAAAGCTAAATAAAAATGCAGAAAAGCAGTAAAGAATCGCAAGGAGCGTCCGTCAACACAGACCGAGTGAGTTGAATTGAGGGCTTCGGGGCCAATTTATAGGCAAAAATCGGACTATTTCGGCGGCCTGGCTGCCGGAGGCCGGAACCGCCGTGTCTGGTGGCTTTGCTAATTTTTGTTCCGGAGGCTTTTCCGGGAGTTCCGAACCTCCAAAAAATATTCCGGGACCAGTTCTGTGATCCTCGTGATTTTTCGGACGTTTCAAGTACCATATTGGCATACTTTCGGTAAACTTCCAAAATGGCCTTCGGTCCGACCGGACTGTTCGCAGTCCGAGAAAATTGGCTTTTGGAGCCTCAAAATTTGGGTGTTCACAGGGTCCAGTCAGTCAGCCAATGCTCCAAGCACCAACAAGAACACAACAACAGCCGCTTTGAATTTGGAAGCTACTAATATGCCACAAAGAAGATTCTTCAACTTCGATACTCCTATCTCCAGAGTATTCGACAAACTAAAAGCAATAGGTTTGTTGCGACCACTCGTACCAAGACCTCCCCCAACACCTTTGCCAAGGAACATTGATCAGAGTGCATACTATCATTTCCACCAAAGCAAGGGTCATACCACCGGAAATTGCTTGCGATTGAGACATGAAATTTAAGATTTGATCGACAATGGCAGGGCTACTGATCTTAAGAAATTAAGGCCAAGCACGAGGACTAATCCACTTCCTAATTTTAGAAACGCGTCGCCTCCTAAGAACTTGTATATGGTCAAGTTTGGCAAGACTCTTGAGGGCCAAATTTGAAGAGGAGGAGGAAAAAGAGAGAGAGATATTGTTAGAGCAAATCTATGTTATGGTGCTCAATATCTGGGATAGCGATGAGGAATGGTTGGAGCAAAGTGAGCAAGTCTAGGTCGAAAGTGATGATGAGGTAGTTGTACATCCTGTTACTCTGGACATATGGAGTACCAAGGAGGAAGAAGAAGCTAAAACTATAAGCTATATGACCCAAAGTAGTCGGATCTATCAGCTAGATATGATCAAGCCTCTGTGAATACTCAAATTTTGAGACTCGAAAAGCCGGTTTTCCCGGCCGCGGCGGTGGCGGCCGCCCTTAAAGGCGGCGGTGGCCGCTATCGCCGGCGGCACGCCCTTAAAGGCTGCAGTCGCCTGTGAATATTCAAATTTTTGAGGCTCAAAAGCCTGTTTTTTTTCGACTGCGAACAGTCCGGCCGGACTGGAGGCCTTTCGGAAAGTTCACCGGAAGTATGCCAATATGGTACTTGAAACGTCCGGAAAATTACGAGGATCACGGAACTGGTCCCGGAATATTTTTTGGAGGTCCGGAACTCCCGGAAAAGCCCCCGGAGTGAACCTGCCTGCCCCGGTGGCTCAGCCACCGGAGCCAGCCGCCGAGCCGGCGGCCCATCCCGGCGGCCCAGCCGCCGGTCAGGCCGCCGACCCGGCGGCCCAGCCGCCGAAGGACCGGCGGCTCGGCCGCCGGGAAGGTCGCCAAGTCGGCGGCCCAGCCGCCTACGGACCGGCGGCCCAGCCGCCTACGGACCGGCGGCCCAGCCGGCGGCCCGGCCGCCGGGATGGCCGCCGGGCCGGCGACCCGGCCACCGAAAACAGTCCGTTTTTTTGTGCCTATAAATACAGGCCTTGGGCCTCCTTTTTTCCACACTCAGTCTGTGTTGACGGACGCTCCTTCTCCCTCTCGCTCCTTGCGATTCTTTACTGCTTTTTTGCATTTTAATTTAGCTTTTATTGCTTTCTTTCTTTGTTATTTGGGTAATTAAAATTAAATTAAATTAATTAATTTCCCTTAACGAGGAGCTTAACCTGGAGTTAAGAAGTGGCCGTCGACTAAATCAGGTACACAAAACTAAACTCTGTCTTTTTTAATTTTAGCATTTCATGCATGTTTCTCTTCTACTCCTCTTAAATTCTATAACTGCATAAATGCATTCATATCATCCACAAGGCAAACAAATTGCCTCAATTAAATAAAATTAAGCTTAAATGCCCGGTTAATCAATAATCGTGGTATTAAAGCTTAAATTCGACAATATTGGCTAAAAAAGCCTAGTTAATCCACAACTATGGTAAAAGTGCCTTTATTTCGAACAGTTTTCGGCCTAAGTCTAATTAATCAATAATTGTGACTAAAAGGCCCTAATTAAACACTTTTTTTATTATGGCAATAAATTGCCTATATTTCAATTTAATTAATCACTTTAGGCAAACAAATTACCTACAAGTGAGAATTAATCAGTTTTTAAGCGACAAACCGCTTAAATCAAAATTTGGCTAAAAGCCTTTAATTAATCACTTTAGGCAAACAAATTGCCTATAAGTGAAGATTAACCTTTTTGTAGCGACAAATCGCTTAAATTAAATTTCTTTGGCTAAAAGCCTTCAAACAATTTTTTGGCAAATAAACTGCCTTAAATCAATCCATTTAGGCGACAATCGCCCAATTAACATCATTTGGCAAATTAATTGCCTAAACCAATATTTTGGCTTTAAAAGCCTTAAAACAATTCGTTTTGGCACAAATGCCTTAAAAATCAATCTTTTGGCAAGAATAAGCCCAAATTAAATTCTTTTGGCTAAAAGCCTCAAAATCAACATTTTGGCACCAAGTGCCTAAATCAATCAATCTTTTGGCAAAATGCCTAAACGAAATGCACAAAGCATACACACACTCATGCATTAAGCATCCCCTTCAAAAGCCCTCTAAAAGAGGCCTATCGAACTACGTTGACTTTGATCTTCCATTCAAACGGAAGTACGTAGGCACGTTCGGGATCTAACCCCGGGCGGCAAGTCGAATCACATAAACATCTTTTTCATTGGTCTAAATTATTTCATCTTCCTTGCAAAACATTCATTCTTAGGTTAGTTTCATCAGCATGACATAGTCTCGGGATCCACCTCGGGTTCGAAGACCATGCCTTAGACATTGGGCTAATTAATCTAGTAACTAGGTTAATTAAAATTGGAGTCACTTAGGGTTTTTCCTAGTTTACCCTAAAACAATTAAACAAGGTGGCGACTCATTCATTCACGTGCATTTTTTCCTTAGTCACATGCATTCATATCGCCATGATATTTTGGGGAGGGGTTCACAGTTTGGCGACTCTGCTGGGGATTTATGTAATCATTTTGCATAAAGTGGACTACAATTGCTGTGTAAACTAACCTGTCCTTCTTTAGGGCATTATTTTACAATGCTTTATTTTGTAGGGTACCTTAGCACAAATCAAGTATTCTTTCTTTAAGAATACGAGATGAGGAATTTAAACTCAAATTGTACAAATTGTTTAAGACATTTTAATTTATTTATTTATTTGCACGATTGAGAGAATCTTTTTCTCCATTACATAAAAAATGAATTTCAAATGAATTTCTTCTCTATCTGTTCAAACTTCTGAGTCTGGATAGCAAGTAGCGCTGATCGGCAGGTCTCTTTGATTATGTCGACGGACAGCCAAAGCGTCCTCCCTGTTGCCGCAAACCATCCCTAATCCTTTTGGGGGTGGCCCATGGGCATGCGTACTGTTGGACCCACGCGAAACTCTTTGTTTCACATGTGGTTAGGTATATCCATGCTCAAGGCTCAAGGGTCCCTTAATAAGCCAATCCTCTATTTGTGTCATAGCCTATAGAACCTATCCTTTAGGACAGTATGCACCCAATGATGCTGGATCATTCCATTAAAATGAATTATGTTGTGATGTCGTGCGCATTCACGCATTCATCCCATAACTTCACAAAAAAAAACATTCCTTTTCAAAGCTGGAAAATCACATTTTGGTCCCTAAGACCTGAAAAATTACATTTTGGCCCCTAAGGCCCAAAAATTCCTAATTTGGCCACTGAGACCCAAAAATTCCCAATTTGGCCACAGAGGCCCAAAAATTTCCAATTTTGGCCCCTAAGGCCCAAAAAAAATTCTAGATTTGGCCACAGAGGCCCAAAAATGCCCAATTTGGCCTTAAAGGCCCAAAAATTCTCAATTTGGCCCCTAAGGCCCAAAAATTCTCAATTTGGCCCCAAAGGCCCAAAAATTCTCAAGTTGGCCCCTAAGGCCGAAAAATTTTCCAATTTGGCCACAGAGGCCTAAAAATTCTCGATTTGGCCCCGAAGGCCCACAAATTTCCAATTTGGCCATAGAGGCCCAAAAATTCCCAATTTGGCCCCTAAGGCCCAAAAATTCTCAATTTGGCCCCAAAGGCCCAAAAATCTCCAATTTGGCCATAGAGGCCCACAAATTTCCAATTTGGCCATAGAGGCCCAAAAATCTCCAATTTGGCCCCGAAGGCCCACAAATTTCCAAGTTGGCCATAGAGGCCCAAAAATTCCCAATTTGGCCATAGAGGCCCAAAAATTCTCAATTTGGCCCCGAAGGCCCAAAAATTCCCAATTTGGCCATAGAGGCCCAAAGATTCTCAATTTGGCCCCGAAGGCCCAAAAATTCCCAATTTGGCCCCGAAGGCCCACAAATTTCCAAGTTGGCCATAGAGGCCCAAAAATTCCCAATTTGGCCATAGAGGCCCAAAGATTCTCAATTTGGCCCCGAAGGCCCAAAAATTCCCAATTTGGCCACAGAGGCCCAAAAATTCCCAATTTGGCCACAGAGGCCCAAAAATTCACACTTTGGCCCCAAAGGCCCAAAAGTTCACATTTTGGCCCCTAAGGCCCAAAAAATTTTTTTTGAGAACTTAGGGTCTTTCGAAAAGTCGAGGTGTCCAGCCCTAAACACTCTACCTTACATATCACATCCCATGGAGTTCTATCCTAGGTGTCCTAGCATACCAATATCACCCCACATCACAAGGGTCATGTCCAAATACCTCGCCCATACACTACCCTACCTCACACTATCTCACATACCCTATGAAAATACCTTATAGTCTAATCATTTTTGACTATGTCCTTTTACAGGTACCCCTCCAAAGACCACCTGTACCCGAAACACCAACTGAGCTCTCACCCACAAGTCCAACAACCCCAACTGCACCAATGGCATCACTGTCTGACATCCAAAACCTCATTGAACAATTGGAAGCCAGAATGGAGGCTAGAATGAATGAGGCATTGGCTGCCCAGAGGACTGCCCTAATAGCCGAACTTGGTGGTGGTAATGGAAATGGGGCTTCCGCCGGGGGAAGTGGACCTTCTACCTCCAATCTGGGACCTGCTGCAGAACTAATAAACCCTACCCTTAACCTGGATGGCATGCCCTCTGGAACTGCTTCTGAGCTGGAAGCTCAGAAAATGAGAGAGAAACTAGAACTCCTGGAAAGGTCTATCAGTGCCCTCAAGACACACAAAGAAGTCGTGGACATGGACTCCTTGTCCTTGTTCCCCGAAGCAAGACTGCCGACAAAGTTCAAGATGCCCAACATGGACAAGTTTGATGGAACCACTTGTCCTAAAACGCACCTGAAAATGTATGTAGGTGCCCTCAACCCGTTTGGCCTGAACAGCGAGCTCCTTGCTCAGTTGTTTCAGCAATCTTTGACTGGTGCTGCATTAAGATGGTTTGTAAGCTTGGATCGTTCCAAAATGAAGAATTGGGAGGACATATGCAATGCTTTCAACACGGAGTACCATTATAATATCGAAGTGGATGTCACTCGGAGAGAGCTGGAAACCACTAGACAAAAGAACAATGAGCCCTTCTCCTCGTTCCTTTCGAGGTGGAGGGCCAAAGCTGCTCAAATGATCAACCGACCCTCTGAACAGGAACAAGTTGACATAATAATCAATAATTTACTGCCTGTCTACCAGTCACATCTTCAAACACAGTACTTGCCTACGTTCCAATCGCTCATTGCGACTGCAACTAAGGTGGAAGACTTAATCCAGTTGGGTCAACTCAAAGAAGACTCATACAAGAAGCAGAATCATGCTGGGTCCAGTGAGACAAATGAAATAGCCAGTATAATCCCCATGAATCCTTTACGTATTGGGAATTTGGGAAACAATCAGCCAAGGAGGCAATATATTGATCTCGGCATGCCAATCCTTTTGGTGTTCCAAGAAGCAGTAAAAGCAAATTTACTGAAGCCCTTAGAAGCAAGGCCATTACCAAACCCCCTGCCCCGGAATTTCAAAACCAATGAATACTGTGAGTACCATCAAGGACATGGGCATAAGACCGAATCATGCTGGACTTTGAAAAACCGTCTACAAGACCTAGTTGACAATGGGTCCATCATCCCCAAGAGCAAGCTGAACATCAACCAATCCCTTGCCTAACCATGGGATTAATGCAAAAAAAAATTTGCTGAACAAGAATCGTTCGATCCTTTCAAACTTTTTCTTAGAATTGAATGAAGTTTGTGTCTGAGAAGGTTGAGATCAAGCCTCCAAAAGAACAAAGGTATTGTTCAAGACCAACAACAACATGTCTGATCGATTGAAGCATCGAGAAGAACAAAGTCACTACAGTCAATCCAATCCTAGTCCATCACAGCCCACCTAGAGTCTATCTTTTAGGGTCTAGTTTCTTTTTTCTTTTCATTTTCATTTCCATTCAAGTATTCATTTGTAAATCTAAGTGTCTTTTGTACACAAATTTTGTCTTATCAATAAAAAGGGATCAGTTTACGTTCCAATCATATTTATACTCTTTCCCTATCCTTGCCTGTGAAAGCAAAAAAAAAAAAAAAAAAAAAAATCGAAAAAAAATAATAAAGAAAAATTGAAAAAAATAAAAAAAAAATGACAAAAAGATAATAAAAATTGGCAAAGAAAAATGCATTCATCCTTTCATTTGCTCTGCATCAATCAAAGCTGGGGGCATCCTAAGAAGCACCATCAAAGGGGAAGTTTTGAAGGGTAATCATGGAAAGGATCCAGCAAAGGGTACGCAAGACTTCAAAACAGTACCGAGGCAAAGCCGATTGAAGGGGTTAGGGCCAGAATGGTTTCTCCAAAAACCCAGGAATGGAAGATGCTCTGACAGAGAGGTGTTTGAATTTCGAGCTTAAAAGCGACAGAATAAAAGAAGTTATATTTGGAATTGGGTTGGGTCTGCACGAAGTCGCAATGCTATCCATACACTACTCAAGTCATCTCAGAATCCAGTTGCCTCGAAATTCTTTATGGAGAGGCTGCTTCTAAGCAGGCATAGGGAAAAACGGGACAAAAGGAACCCCTGGTCAAAAGGAAGAAAACAAGCAAAAGAAAAAAATGGGTCAAAGAGGAACTCCTGCACAAAAGAAAGAAATCAAGGACAAAGCTACAGGAAATCGAGTTGTCAAAAACGGGTCATCTGCAGGCTCTCCGTTAAATTCAAGACCATCAAGGGTAGATGACAAATCATTTCAGCCATAAGGACAAAGACCAAGCGGCTACTCACACTTTGAAAAAGCAAGTTAAAAGAAGCAGTCATTTTCACGAATTGGATGACAACAAACACCTTGAAAATCAAGCGCCAAGCATGGCACAAGTACAAGTGTCCTTATAAACAAGGATCATTTCTCAAAACGGGGAAAAGGAAGAGTCTCCTCAAAATTCCTTATGGAGAGGAGAACCATTGAGGAAATAAGTTTCAAGTTCAGAGGAAGATAAAGTTCAAGAAAAGGAATCAAATTAACCTCAAGAATTCAAACATGGCAAAGCCATAAACTCAAAGCATAAAAGCTTCTTCAACACTCAAGCCCCTCAAGTTACCGCCACAATGTGGGTATTCAAAACTCTTTGTGGCGAATACAAGTCACATTTCAGTCAACCAGTGGTAAAACCACTACAACAACAAAGTCAGATTCGCCTAGGGTCATCACTATCATACGAGCTCGAGTCAATAAGTTGATTCAACATCATCTAAGTCAGGAATGAATCCCGTAAAGACATTAAGCCGGGAAGGAATCCCGCGAAGAAATCAAGTCAGAAAGGAATTCTGCATCAACATCAAGCCGGGAAAGAATCCCGCGAAGACATCCAGTCGGGAATGAATCCCGCAAAGACATCAAGTCGGGAAGGAATCCCGCAAAGACATCAAGCCGGGAAGAAATCCCGCGAAAGAAATTAAGTCAGAAATGAATTCTGCATCAACATCAAGCCGGGAAAGAATCCCGCAAAGACATCCAGTCGGGAAAGAATCCCGCAGAGACATCCAGCCGGGAAGGAATCCCGCAAAAAAAAAAAAAAAAAAAAATTCAAATCGGAGATGAATTCTGTATTAATATCAAGTCAGGAAGGAATCCCGAAGAAGTCAAATCGGAAATGAATTCCACAATCAAAATTAAGTCAGAATTGAATTCTGCCCCAGCAGCAAGCCGGAAATAAATTCCGCACCAAGACAGAAAGGAATTCCGCACTAACATCAAGACGGAGATGAATTCCGCACCAGCCGAGCACGAAGTTCGCATCCCGGAAGGAACTACGAAAGACCTGATTCTCCCCATCCCCCGAAGAGTTCTTGGAGATACGTAGGCAGCCACAAAGGCGCGGTCACAAACATAAGTTTGCATCATAAATAGCATTTTCTCTTTGCCAATATAAAAAATAAAAAATAAAAAAAAGAGAAGAAAAGAAAAATAAAAGCTGGAGTTGAAAACCCGAAAGGGCGGCTTCAGGCAAGAATTGAGCCCGCTAGGCTGAAAACCCGAAAGGGCGGCTTCAGGCAAGAATTGAGCCCGCTAGGCTGAAAACCCGAAAGGGCGGTCTAGGCAAAAGTTAGGGCAAAGAGCCTGCTAGAGTCGAAAACCCGAAAGGGCGGCTACTAGGCAAAAGTTAAGGCCAAAAAAAAAAAAAAAAAAAAAAAAAAAAAAAAAAAAGGTGCTTTCAAAGGTCTCCTTGGGAGTATATAAATCATTTTTTCCAGGAATCACTGAGTTCCTTCGAGTCAAAATTCACTACAAGAAAACTTTGGGTCTCTAAATCGAGTCTCTAAAATCAAGTCTCCATCACCAGTGGTCATTCCACAACGGGCCACAAAAATCGAGTCATTCTCAAAAGTCCGTTTTGAAAGCGTCACTCTTTGAGTCATTCCTCGAAGAAAGAGGGAGAGAGAAAAATGTCAAAACAATCCCTAAAAAAGTGTCAAACATAATCATTGAGAGGTAATTCTTTAATACCTCGTCTCCACTCGGACCATCGTTTCTTCGATCCTTTCAGACGAGCGATGTCATCCACATTGTCCGTTTCCTCGAGTCATATAAGTAACCTTGTTCTCTTTGATTCCTCGATCGAAAGGACAAATACAACACCAATGTTTTGAAGTATTCCATGGTCAGCACCATTCTGGGGGCAAGAAGTGATAAGAACCTTCACCATTCTCCCATCACAGAAGTAATCACAAAATTTTAGTCTTTCATTAAGAAGAAATTCTGTTTCAGCTAATAAAGGCATCAATTCCCTCAAGCAGGGGGCAAAATCCTCCAAGTCGAATTCAGGGGCAAGTGTTATAAAAAAAAAAATATACACAACCCAGGGTGGAACCCAACCATCGTCAATCTCTTTTACCCAAACCCAGGGTAGAACCCGGTTAATGGTTAACTTTCTTACATAAAACCTAGGGTGAAACCCTAACCAATAACCAACCCTTTTTCATCCAAAACCAAGCCATTTGATCATTTCGACTTTAGGTGGACCCTTGGTTCTCAAAGAAAAATAAAACAAATCTCTTTTCAAACCCTCATTAAGAGGCAAAACATCTCTTCAAGCCCTCACTAAGAGGCAAAACATCTTTTCAAGTCCTCGAAGAGGCAAAATCTCTTTTCAAGCCCTCACTAAGAGGCAAAATCTCTTTTCAAGTCCTCTAAGAGGCAAAATCTCTTTTCAAGTCCTTTAAGAGGCAAAATCTCTTTTCAAGCCCTCATTAAGAGGCAAAACTTCTTTTCAAGCCCTCATTAAGAGGCAAAAACATCTTTAAGTTACCAACATAAATCCATGCATTTGATCATTTCATTTTCAAAAAAAAAAAAAAAAACCACGGCGGGGTTTCCTCCGCTGCCCATCCTCAAAATTTGGTCTTCAGACAACCACCGACACCCATAAATCATTTTTATGGTTGCCGGTGGGGGGCAACTGTGAATACTCAAATTTTGAGACTCGAAAAGCCGGTTTTCCCGGCCGCCGGCGACAGCGGCTGCAGTCGCCTGTGAATATTCAAATTTTTGAGGCTCAAAAGCCTGTTTTTTCCGACTGCGAACAGTCCGGCCGGACTGGAGGCCTTTCGGAAAGTTCACCGGAAGTATGCCAATATGGTACTTGAAACGTCCGGAAAATTACGAGGATCACGGAACTGATCCCGGAATATTTTTTGGAGGTCCGGAACTCCCGGAAAAGCCCCCGGAGTGAACCTGCCTGCCCCGGTGGCTCAGCCACCGGAGCCTAGCCGCCGAGCCGGCGGCCCATCCCGGCGGCCCAGCCGCCGGTCAGGCCGCCGACCCGGCGGCCCAGCCGCCGAAGGACCGGCGGCTCGGCCGCCGGGAAGGTCGCCAAGTCGGCGGCCCAGCCGCCTACGGACCGGCGGCCCGGCCGCCGGGCTGGCCGCCGGGCGGGCCGCCGAGCCGGCGGCCCAGCCGGAGGCCCGACCGCCGGGATGGCCGCCGGGCCGGCGACCCGACCACCGAAAACAGTCCGTTTTTTTGTGCCTATAAATACAGGCCTCGGGCCTCCTTTTTTCCACACTCAGTCTGTGTTGACGGACGCTCCTTCTCCTTCTCGCTCCTTGCGATTCTTTACTGCTTTTTTGCATTTTAATTTAGCTTTTATTGCTTTCTTTCTTTGTTATTTGGGTAATTAAAATTAAATTAAATTAATTAATTTCCCTTAACGAGGAGCTTAACCTGGAGTTAAGAAGTGGCGGTCGACTAAATCAAGTACACAAAACTAAACTCTGTCTTTTTTAATTTTAGCATTTCATGCATGTTTCTCTTCTACTCCTCTTAAATTCTATAACTGCATAAATGCATTCATATCATCCACAAGGCAAACAAATTGCCTCAATTAAATAAAATTAAGCTTAAATGCCCGGTTAATCAATAATCGTGGTATTAAAGCTTAAATTCGACAATATTGGCTAAAAAAGCCTAGTTAATCCATAACTATGGTAAATGTGCCTTTATTTCGAACAGTTTTCGGCCTAAGTCTAATTAATCAATAATTGTGACTAAAAGGCCCTAATTAAACACTTTTTTTATTATGGCAATAAATTGCCTATATTTCAATTTAATTAATCACTTTAGGCAAACAAATTACCTACAAGTGAGAATTAATCAGTTTTTAAGCGACAAACCGCTTAAATCAAAATTTGGCTAAAAGCCTTTAATTAATCACTTTAGGCAAACAAATTGCCTATAAGTGAAGATTAACCTTTTTGTAGCGACAAATCGCTTAAATTAAATTTCTTTGGCTAAAAGCCTTCAAACAATTTTTTGGCAAATAAACTGCCTTAAATCAATCCATTTAGGCGACAATCGCCCAATTAACATCATTTGGCAAATTAATTGCCTAAACCAATATTTTGGCTTTAAAAGCCTTAAAACAATTCGTTTTGGCACAAATGCCTTAAAAATCAATCTTTTGGCAAGAATAAGCCCAAATTAAATTCTTTTGGCTAAAAGCCTCAAAATCAACATTTTGGCACCAAGTGCCTAAATCAATCAATCTTTTGGCAAAATGCCTAAACGAAATGCACAAAGCATACACACACTCATGCATTAAGCATCCCCTTCAAAAGCCCTCTAAAAGAGGCCTATCGAACTACGTTGACTTTGATCTTCCATTCAAACGGAAGTACGTAGGCACGTTCGGGATCTAACCCCGGGCGGCAAGTCGAATCACATAAACATCTTTTTCATTGGTCTAAATTATTTCATCTTCCTTGCAAAACATTCATTCTTAGGTTAGTTTCATCAGCATGACATAGTCTCGGGATCCACCTCGGGTTCGAAGACCATGCCTTAGACATTGGGCTAATTAATCTAGTAACTAGGTTAATTAAAATTGGAGTCACTTAGGGTTTTTCCTAGTTTACCCTAAAACAATTAAACAAGGTGGCGACTCATTCATTCACGTGCATTTCTTCCTTAGTCACATGCATTCATATGCCCATGACATTTTGGGGAGGGGTTCACAGCCTCGAGAAGAGAAAGAAAAAGCAAGCTCATCGAGCATGCCGAAAACTAAAATTGAAGACGATGCCCTGATCAAACAAATGAAAAGAACCTATGCAAATGTAAGCATGTGGGACTTGTTGGTATCATAAAAAAAACACCGAGAAGCTTTGGTAAAAGCCATGGTAGAGATTCATGTTTCATCATCCATTTTTTCAGCTAATTTTGTGGGGATAGTGTAACATAATCCCCTCATTATCACCTTTTCAGATGATGAACTTCCTCCCGAAGGAAGGAATCACACCAAGGCACTATTTATAAAGGCTGAGGTCAGAGGAAGAACTACTGGGAATGTAATGATAGATGACGGGTCAGCCCTGAATGTATGTCCTTTAAAGCTGATTTCTAAGTTCAAGATGGAACTGTCTCATTTAGAGCCTTCTGATGTTGTGATTAGAGCCTATGATGACTCAAAGAGATAGGTTGAGTGTATTTTCAAGACTGTAGTCAAGGTGGGGCCGATAAAAAAGGAGACCGAATTCATTGTAATTTACATCCCCCCAATATTTGCCCGACTCTTGGGGCACCATGGTATCATTCCTTAGGAGGAGTACCATCAACGTTACACCAGAAAATCAAATTTCTTTTCAATGGTGAAATAATCACCATTCCAGCTACAAGTGAAAGGAGTGTAGCTACACTTAACGTGGACAAGCAAGTAATCCTCCCATGGATCGATTTTCAGATTGCTGTTCTGAGTACTGACATGAAGCCTATTGTCTCCAACATCATGAAGAGAATGAATTATGAAGAAGGAAAAAAGTCTTAGAAAGAATCAGCAAGGCATTACAGAGCTACCTAAGATCCACACTCAGAGAAATCGCTTGGGCTTAGGGTACAAAATACAGAGCACAACAATTAACACATACGACTGGTTAGACATGGATTCACAATTCGGTCGTTTGAGTGAGCATTCCTCTCTGTGTCTACCGACAGAGCCTTTTGAGCACAAGGGGAAGACGTACCAGGTCTCGAGATTTTTACAAATGTAATTGATATCTTAGGGTTAAGCCCAAGGAACCAAAGTCTGAATCAGTAAAGGAGCAAAAAGAAGAAGAGAAAGAACCAAAGAAAAGGGGGTTGAGGGGTCACAAGTGGCTGAGGAAGAAGGAAAGAAAGAAGAACAAGAAGAGTGACAAGTTGCCCAAGAAGAGAAAAAGGAAGAAAAGAATAAAGGGAAGGCGAGCGCCGAAGAAGAAGAGGACCCCGCGGTTCAAGTATTGAAGGTGATCTACGCCTGCATAGAAGAAAGCTTAGAAGAAGCTGAAGTCCCTTCTAATGTGTTGAGTTCTATTAGTGACGAGTCTGATTGTAATGAACTTTCTTTATTATTTAATGAAATGAACTTTAATTTTGATTACTTCTTTGATGTCTTTCCTGATGGTTCCATTCATCGAGTAGATAAGCACATGTGCATATTTGACATTAACTCATCATGCATGCTCGAATTTAATATTACCACAAAAGATAATCCACAAATTCTATTAACAGAAAGCTTACTTAAGCAAAAAGCTTCTTCCAAACAAATAGAAATATAACTTGATTGAAAGAACTTGCTTAGCAATGGTATGGGCTACCAGAAAACTTCGACAATACTTTCAGTCTTCGACAATCAAGAATGGATCCGATTAGATATTTATACAAGACACCAGTACAAGTGAGGAAACTAGTAAGATGGCTAATCCTATTGTCAAAATTTGATATTGAGTATGCTACAAAGAAAACCGTCAAAGGACGAGCAGTTGCAGACTTTTTAGCAGCACATCTAGTGGAAGACAGTGAGGAATGGGAGATTGACTTTCCTGATGAGAATTTGCACTTGACAGAGAAGAAGGATGGAAGCTCGATTTCGATGGTTCAACTCATAGTATGGGAGATGGAGTAGGCAATATACTAGAATCTCCACAAAGAGAAGTTATCCCGATGTTGAAGAGGTTACAGTTTGCAGTTATGAATAACATGGCAGAAAATGAAGCCTGCTTATTTGGGTTAAAAGCTTTGATTACAGTTAAAGCTGAAGAAGTTGAGGTTATTGGTGATTCTAAACTCTAAACTGGTCATTGAGCATGCTAACACTAATTGGGAAGTTAAGGAAGATAGGCTGAAACCTTACATTGACTACCTGCACATTGTTATTCAGAACTTCAAAAGGGTGACTTTTATATACATAAGTAGAGTAAAAAACTGAGTACCAGATGCCTTGGCAAATTTAGCATCAGCTTGAGAAGAGATTTGGGTTATACCTATGAAGTCGTTTATGATGTCTTCGGGTAGCATCTCATGTTATGAAGGCAAAAGGATTAAGGATATCAAGGAAGAAGAACAACCATGGTTTTATGATGTCTTGCAATGGATGACTAAAAGGGTATACCCCGATTCAACTACTAGAGACGACAAAAGAGCTATATAATGTTGGGCATTACAATTTACAGTTTTAGATGGCCAATTGTACAAAAGAATGTCAGACGGGGTATTATTGAGATGTGTATCAAGGAAAAACTCTTAAGGGATTATAGGACAGATCCATATAGGGGTTTGCAGCACCCACATGAATGGAAAAGCACTAGCTAAGAAAATTCTCAAACAGGGTTTCTTCTAGTCGACAATGGAAAGGGATTGTATTTCTTTCATGAAAAGGTGCTTCAAATGTCAAATTCATAGAGACCTGAGTCACATTCCACCTTCAGAATTACATCCTTCTATTTTGCCAATGCCATTTGCAGCTTGGGGAATAGATATCATTGGTAAGATTTCACCGCTTGCATCTAATGGATATGAATTTATAGTGGTTGCGGTGGACAATTTCTCGAGATGAGTCAAAGCAAAATCTTTCAAAAACATTGGCGCCAAGCAAATGGCCAAATTCATTGAAAAGAACCTAATATGTAGATATGGAATACCCCATCATATAGTGACAAATAATGGAGTTCAATTCAAAGCAGAAGTAAAGACTTTATTATAGAAGTATGGAATTGAACATCATAAATCTTCACCTTACAGACCACAAGCTAATGGGGCAGTGGAAGCCGCAAACAAAAACATCAAATAGATATTGAGGAAAATGATAGAAAATCATCGTGATTGGACAAGTAAGCTTCAGTAAGCTTTGTGGGGTTACCGAACCACAGCCAAATCTATGAATGGGTCAACCCCTTGCTCTCTAGTCCATGAAATGCAGTCGTGCTACCAGTAGAGATAGAAGTGCAATCCTTGCGCATAATGATGGAATCCAAGATTCTAGAATGTCAATGGGAAGAAAATCACCATCAAGAATTAGTACTCCGAGATGAAAAAAGGCTTAATATCTGATTCATGGATCAGCTTTATAATAGGAGAATAGCTAAGCACGTCAACAAAAGAGTTCCTCTAAAGTTACTAGGAGTATGGGATTTTGTTCTGAAATAAATGCGGCCAAACACTCATGACCCAAGGGAAACGTTCAAGCCTAACTGGGAGGGCCCATTTTTGATCAAGAGAATGTTTTTCAAAGGTGCAATGAAGCTATCAGATATCGAACGTAATGAATTTACCGAACCTATTAATTTGGATAGGCTGAAGAAATTCTATGTATAGCTTGAAACGTTTATGGTGAAGCCCCAATTAATAAATTCAACTTTTGTGTTCTCATTCACTTTAAAGCATGTCATGCTAAGTCTATATTGATATGGAAATGTTGTGCATTCACTTAAAAGCATGTCATGTCAAGCATTTTTAAATAAAAAGACATTTCATTCATAATAAGTGCAAACATTCATGAATTGCTCATTCAATAATTCCCAGTACATTTCATTAGAAAATAGGATAAAAGCATCTACAAGATAGGTCCTAACAGAAATCTAGCTATCAACAGATCAACCGACTCTGAATCAGCACCCACTCTAAAATAAGCCTATAGCCAAGAGGTACAAGTCTGAGGAAGAAGTGTCGGCCACATCAAAAATAGGTACAATCATGTGATTAGGCCAATTGGAATTAAAGCGAGACAGAATTCGCAGGGTAATAAGGTCGCCCTGGAACCGCACGTAATCAGGGTAGCTTGATGATGACCGTACAACCTAGCTACTCAGCTAGGATAATAAGCCACTACCATGGTCAAGCCATACAGGGGCACACAGAGCATGTAAGAAGAAACTGTGACTTGCTCTATGTACCACCAAGGGCATGTCCATCTGACTCTCTCAGAGGTAAGATCCTGAAAAATAGCAGTCCAGTCTTTCACAACCTCGCCAGTCAAACAACGCTGATGATAGACATAGACTCATGGTCCATATATGAATATCAAATGGTCCAATGGTGTAGCCATCACCTGCAGCTTCTCAAAAGCCCACAACTGCAAATGCATTCAAAAAGAAATAAGAAAAAGTTCGTTAAGTCAAAAACCCATAAAAGGCGACTTAAGCAAAAGTTAGAGCACATTAAAAAGGAAGAATAAATAAAAGAATAAAAAAAAGAAAATGCATTTACCTGCTGAAGATGTGGACTCCTCATCGGACCAAGTACCGAGCTAGGGTCTCGGGCATTCTCCCCTAGCCAAATAAATGTTTCAGCCAGAATAAGTGGAAACAGTGTATAACACCTAGCCATCTACTCAACTATAGGCACCAGCCTAAGGTTGCCATAGCCGTCGATGCCAATGAGTAACAAGTACTGACTAAGAAGGTACAAGCAGACAAGAGAAGGCCAGTATGGGCTAATGCGGTCCATACTCATTGCACATTCTACAAGGGGTCATAGGGGCATGGCATCAGCTACAAAGTCATAAGACAGTATCTCATAAGTCGATAAACCAAAGACAGGTAGAATCAATGAAGTAGGGTCTATGTCCAGCCGAGGCACTATAGGAATTTCTTCAAAAATGGGTATTCTCCCAGAAATAATTCTGAGTTCTTCAAATAACGAGCAGATCTCGAAGTCGTTATGACAAAATAAGTTATCCAAAAGATCAAGGTGGTTTATCAACCATTGCAGTAATCCGAGTTGAACCTGAATGTTTCGGTAGTAACTCAGCCCGTTGAGTTCAAATGGTGACAGTAAATACCAATCCTCACAGCTAAGACTACATAATAATGCTTTAAATGCAGGCACCAAGGACTGATCCATGGAAAATAGGGAAGAATTAAGAAGTATGGTGAAGTTTTTGAGTGAGAGCTTTGTCTGAAATAAGAGAGAAGGGCCTTTGTAACATATAAAAATATTATGGGCTTTTATAGCAAAATAATAAAAGGACAAATGGACAGCAGGCTGCCACTGCAGCAATAGTGGCACTTGCCATTGCGTGTGGCACAAGCCACAGCATAGTGGCGCATGCCACTGGTTAACAGATGGTTGTAGAAAGTGTTGTTTCGTTGTTTTTACTTCTCGGATTCAACAAGCAATGTAATTATCAGCTATGAAGCACAAATATTATAATATCACTCAAAAACATGTAAAGAAATTGGCCTCTGGCCTTTATATATATGAAAATAATCATTCATTATAAGATGTTGCCCAAATCAGATCTGAATACAGAAAATGAAAAGAAGAAAAATAAGCAAAAATCAGTTGGGCCATCCAGCTCAAGACATGTTTGAGGCCATCTCCTCTGAGTCCTCATTGCTGGACTCCTTGGTTTCTTCAACAATAACTGGCTGGCATCCAACTCCCCGACCTTGACCTGCTGGAGGTGCCATGCTAGCTCTCTTCATACATTCATAGATATCAGTAATTGCATTACACGCATACATGGCATATGCATTGCATATTATCTTTTTATTATTTATACTTACAGATACGTGCTCGTCGAAGAGCCTCACCACAGCAAGCTTGAGACGTGCCGCTTCGTATAGTTAGCTCACCTCATTGTAATCGACAATGGATACCTGCAGGATGAAGCAGGGATAGAAAATAAGAAAGCAGGATAATCAAGAGCAATAATCAGAATAAAAGAGCGGAAGTTACTCACATGGGTACAACCATGTGGAGACATTTGGTACGGACTCACCAAATGTCTCTCCAACATGCCCTGAGCAGTCTAACCTAGATCCAAGATGAAAGAGGAGAAGGCACCCGGTCCATGCTCCGGCTTGTCGATGACGACAGTCATATCCGAAGCCCTAGAGTCATAGCCTCCTCTCACCCGCTTGTTGTAATGTTGCTGCTGCAAGGATATAACACAGTCAGTGAATAAAAGAGAAACAAATATTAGGGGAAGCCGTGGACAGTATATCAAGCTTGGATGAAGTTCACCTGTACTGGGGCATCGTCTTGTCCCCTATCTAACTCCTTTGCCTATGCAAATGGATCAAACTTGGCGAGAGGAGGAAGATGGATCAAGAGCTAAGACCGTGCAAAGATGGCATAATCACTGGCTCAAAAGCAACTAAGTGGTCTGTGGTAACCGACCCCTCTGAGCAGCCGCAATATCCTGCTCCAGCCAGATAAATCTAGTGGAAATCTTACAGTACAGTATGTCGTGAGGCACTCTCCTCTGATCTAGGCCTAGCTCCCATTCATACACCCTCTCACTGAGGAAGTACAAAATGAACCCAGAAGGAGAAGCCGCCTTTGCTGGTACACAATGGCAGCCTGAATGAAATCGGGATAGTCAACCACATCACCCCACAGGTACTTCACTATCTGCAAAAAAAATAAATAAATAACAACAATAGAAGAAGAAGAAAGAATCAATTAGAAATAACGTGAAGTTGCAAACTTACCCGATCTCAAGACAGGTCATTCAGAAGTTGCTGGAACACTGAGATCTCCGGTGTGGTGTAAGCATAAATTCAGCCAAACTTCCACGCCCAGCCTTGAGGAAGGGTCATCACACTAGTATAAGCGTTCAAACCATGTAACCCCAGCATAGGGAGGACACGGTGCTCACAAGCCCAGATCTGTACCGTAAATAAGACAGGAGTAAATAAGGCAAAAAGAATAAAAGCATGGAAGAAAGAGAATAGTCAAGAAGAATACCTCAATGGCTTGCCGATAACCAACCTTCAAATGCGCTCCACGGGCGCATAGATCCATGTCATAATATAGATATGACAAGGCAGTAGCACTCTAGTTATACTGCATAGTCATATCTAAATCTTGCAGCGGTGGTAGAAGCACCAGATCCGCGTCGTTACCATGATTTATGAATAAGGTAGTCGACAGCAGGTAAAATAGAAAAGCTTGAGCTACCACATCCATGTCCATCTCAACTACACGATCCTGGGGCATGACCTTATAATGAGAGATGATGCTCTCATACCGTACCTTCTTGTCGGAGATGGTAGGTTCCATACCTATTGCAGCTTGAAGACTCTCTCGCAAACCTTGTCGATCCTGAGTCCTCAGCTGATCATCGAACACAATGGACCGCCCTCCAAAAGGTAGCCCAGCAATGGCAACAAAATCCACTGACGTGATCATCATCTCACCGAACGGTAGACGGAAAGTGTGGGTGTTATCCATCCACCGCTCCATGAGCACCATGATGCTCACCAAGACGATCTACCCCTGCATCTAGGGAAGTGTATCGATGAAGCGATCGAATCTCGCCTCCCGGACTTGATCCTAAACACGAGGAGGTAGCCGGTCGAACCACCCGCCCGCAGCATAGGTGTTACAGCCCGACTTCTCATGTTTCATGCACTTTTGCAAAAATAAACCACTATAAGTATGCTAATAAGGTGCAAAGGCACACATTTTTTATGTTTTAATATGGGTATGCAAGAAGAACGATGAATAATACCAAAAATGGTGTTCCACTAGCTACTATATCGCCAACCACTGAGTAGTGACGTAGGGCACTACTCCAGTGGCGTGCGCCACTAGTGCTGTGAAGCACGCCATAAAGCAGCATAAAATTTGTAACCTGAAAAGAAGTGGTGCATGCCGCACGCTACAACACTAAAATCCCCTCATATTGCCCAAAAAGGCAAATTATAACTCGATTTTTGGATTAACCTAATGTTTGCATGTGTGAACCCCTCCCCCGAAAACACAGGCTTATAAATGCATATGACTAAGGGCAGAAATGCACGTGAATGTATGAGTCGCCACCTTGTTTAATTATTTTAGGGTAAACTAGGAAAAAACCCTAAGTGACTCCAATTTTTAGTTAACCTAATTGCTAGATTAACTATCCCAATGTTTAAGGCATGGTCTACGAACCCGAGGTGGATCCCGAGACTATGTCATGCTGATGAACTAACCTATAAATGAATGCTTTGCAAGGAAGATGATGTAATTGGACTAATGAAAATGTTTATGTGATTTCGATGATTTCAACTTGCCGCTCGGGGTTAAATCCCGAACGTGCCTACGTACTTCCGTTTGAATGGAAGATCAAAGTCAACGTAGTTCGATAGGCCTTTTTAAAAGGGCTTTGAATGGGTATGCTTAATGCATGAGTGTGTGTATGCTTTGTGCATTTTGTTTAGGCATTTTGCCAAAGAATTGATTGATTTGATTTAGGCATTTGTTGTAAACAATGTTGATTTAAGGCTTTTAGCCAAAAAAGATTGATTTAGGCAATTGTTGCCAAAAATTGATGTGATTTAGGCGATTGTCGCCAAAATTTGATTATTTGAAGGCTTTTAGCCAAAATGAGTTGATTTAGGCAATTAGTTTGCCAAAAGTGTTTGATTGGGCGATTGTCGCCAAAATTGGTTGGTTTTAAGGCTTTTAGCCAAAAGATTGATTAATTCAAGGCATTTTGCCAAAACTTTGATTTAAGCAATTTGTCGCTAAAAATGATTAATCTACTTATAGGCAATTTGTTTGCCAAAAGAGATCAATTGAATTGCAATATAGGCAATTTATTGCCAAAAAAAACGTGTTTTAATTAAGGCTGTTTAGCCACAATTATTGATTAATTGGGCTTAAGCCGAATTGTTCGAAATGAAGGCGATTATACTATAGTCATTAATTAACTAGGTACTTTTAGTCAATATTGTCGGATTTAGGCTTTAATACCATGATTATTAATTAACCGGGCATTTAGCCTAAACTTATTTAATTGAGGCAGTTTATTTGCCTAATGATGACGTGAATGCATTTATGCAGTTGTAGAATTAGGAGTAGAAGAGAAGCATGCATGAAGTGCTAAAATTAAATAGGTGTGAATACTCAAATTTTGAGGCTCAAAGAGCCAATTTTCCCGGACCACAAGCAGTCCGACCGGACCAAAGGCCATTTTGGAAGTTCACCGAAAGTATGCCAATATGGTACTTAAAATGTCCGGGACGTCGCGAGGATCGCGGAACTGGTCCCGGAATTTTTTTTGGAGGCCCGGAGCTCCCGAAAAAGCCTCCGGAACAAAAGGTAGCATAGCCACCAGACCCGGCGGCCAAAGGCCGCCTGCCTCCGGCGGCCCGGCCGCTGAAACAGTTCGATTTTCGCCTATAAATAGTGGCCCCGGGCCTTCTGTTTTCCTCACTCAGTCTGTGTTGATGGACGCTCCTTCTCCCCTATGCTCCTTGCATTTTCTTTTACTGCTTTTCTATGGCGAGATGTAGGCGAGTCTTCTATGGCCGAGATCCCGACTGACATTCTCGACCATAACAACCCGGTCGGAGCCATCATCGGTCCCTCTCATCTGGACCTTTTAAGACACCTTGAGCTGAGTAGACAGAATTATAAAAGCCTACTGGGTGCAATGGCCGAGAGATGGTGGGACACCACCAACACTTTCCATTTCTCCTGGGGTGAGATGACGATGACCCCGACCGACTTTTCGGTGATTTCCGAGATTCCTTTTAGCACTCGGCCGATCGAGCTGTATGACGATTGGAGGACTGAGGTCACCCCCGATCGGATGATGGAGCTGATAGGAATTGACCTGCCCCGAATTATCAATCCTAGCTCTTCTGCCCCTGTTCTGAGTATTTCGAGACACTGGCTATCCCTTCAGGCCCCCGGCATCTATGCCAGATATAGGCAGGGAGAGTTAATGGCCACTCAGGCAGCCAGGTTCACTTTGTTGCTGCTTTTTGCCTCGACCTTCTGGTCTAATAGGAAGGAGAAATTCAATCCTTCTATTCTGAAGAGTTTGGAGGACTTGACCCACCTCACTGAGTACGACTGGGCCGGCGCTATTCTGAGCCGCATGTATGATGACATGTGCAATCTGAGTCGAGGCCATTGCAAGCTTAGCGGGACCTACTATTTCTGGGAGGTAATGTAAAGAACATATTCCCTTTCTGTGTTGTCTATTCCTTTTTTTCTTTTTTCTTTTTTTTCTTTTTTTTTTCACTGATCTCGTTTTGCAAACTTGGGCTTTTGAGTATTTTCCTTACATCCGCCCAGAGCTGATTCATACTGACCTTGGATTAGGGCTGACACCTTTGGCTTGGAGGTGGTACCGAGCAAATCACCGGTCTGTTCTACGCCGGAAGTCTTTAGGTGACCTGCGGACCTTTTTCGATACTTGCACCATGGATCAGGTGAGTGCCTTTCAGTTTTCCTTGAGTATGTGGAAATAAAAAGGATTTATTAACACATTCTTACTCTTCTCACATAGGTGGAGGCGGGGGCGATGAATGCCCGACTCCAAAGTTTGATTGAGGCTGATCCCTATTTCCGGCGATCAGAGGCCTTGTCTCGGCGGCGGGTTGTCTTGTCACATCCTGTCTTGAGACGTTATTATTTAGGCGAGAGAGTGGACTTCCAGATTAGGGGCTGCCGTTCCATCCCTCATCCTCCTCCTGAGGACATGCGAGCGGGTAAACAGATGATTCTTACCGAGGCCCATACTGAGGGCATTCCACATATGGAATTTATCCGGAGTGGGGATTATGATGAATTTTGCCAGATGTTTCTGATGCAGCCTATTGGATCTCGGCTCGACAGAATTTCGAGGTCGACCCCTTCTCAGCCGCTTGGCACTCGTTCTTCTCGGGCTTCAGGCCCCTCGTCCAGGACCCCAAGGAGGAGGCCTACGACCCTTCCCTCTTCTTCCGCTCCGATGGAGGGTCCATCTCGGGCTGGCCCTAGCCATTCGGCTGGTGCTTTCAGGATTCCTCAGGCCATTCTAGAGGCTACCGAGCCGATTCATCCGGGCCTGGCCAATTTGCACCTTCCATACAACATTCCCTATTACACTCCTGATGGCACTTCGTCTCTCCTGGAGGTCTCTCTGGAGCGTGTGAATCGCCTAGCTCTTCCTCCTGATGACATTACTGAGGTACAGGTTAATGAAACCTTTCCCCAAAAAAAAGATTCATAAAAGCCTTGATACTGACTAAAAAAAAATCCTTCTCTTTTTCAGGTTCCTGCCAGATTAGTCAGTCAGATGATGGAGCTAATTCTCGGTATGCAGGAGGAGCTAACTTCAGCCTAGACTCTGCGGGCCTTCGATGATCAGAGGAGCAGGAGGCCTCGCCACGGATAGTTGCTAGATTTTCCTATTTTCTCTTGGATTTTTTTTTTAAGAACTCGGCTGTATTTTTGAACTTTTGGCTATGTTCCTGTACTGGACTTTGTCCGTGTCTGAACTTAGTTAGTAATGAAAAGACATGTATGCATGATTATATATGTATGTACATAGAAAGAAAGAAGAAAGAAAAAAAAAAAAAAACATCTCTCCCCCCTTTTTTTTTTTTAAAAAAAAACTTTGAACAGTACCTATTTCTTCTGTGCACTAAAAAAAATAAAATTAAAATTAAAATTAAAATAAAGACAAAAAATTAAAAAAATTTTTTTTTTTTTTGGACGGCAGGTGTGCCCGCCTGGGACTGGGCGGGTCTGCCCGCCTGGTCTGGGCAGGCGTGCCCGCCCTGCTAGGCGAGCGTGCCCGCCCCTTTTGGGTGGACAGGCCCGCCCTTGAGGGCGGTCGTGCCCGCCCTTGAGGCGGATACACCCGCCCCAGAGGGCGGGTACAGCCGCCCTTGGGTGCGTCTTTCTATATAACAGTGTTTTTTTTTTCCCTTTTTTTTTCTATTTTCTCTTTCTTCCAGCCACCAAATACCTGGTCAGTCTTTCCTTCCTCTTCTTCTTTCTTCTTTTTTTTTTATTTCACTTTATTTTATTTTATTTAATTTTTTTTTATTCATTTATTTATTTTATTTTATTTTTTTTTTAGAAAACAATAAATAATAACAAGAAATAAAAAGGATAACTAAAACGACAATGAATCCCTTCTTCAACCATAGCATGCACGGCTGGACTAGGAGTCTCTCCAAAGTTGAAAAGATCAACTTGGGGAGGTATGGTCTCTCCCCCGTTATTACTCTTAGGGGTGTAGTAGTTGACTGGACTTTCTTAAAGGCCTGTGTTAGACTTTGGGATCCTGAGGCCCATGTCTTCCGGTTTGGGGCGATGATGGAGGAAATGTGCCCTCTTTTTGAGGAGTTTTGTGCCATTATAGGGTGTGACCCCAATGCCCCTTTGGTCAAGCATGAGGTAAAAATTGGGTACGTTAAGTCATTTGAGACCCTGTTTCAGTTTAGCCGACCCCAAGCTAAGGTTATGATCGTTGATGACCAAAAAGCAATTCTGCTGCCTCTGATTGATGAATTTTCGGAGGCTCGCCCAGATGATCCAAACCGGATGAGGCTGAGGATGCGGGCCTTGGTTTTCTATTTATTGGCTGGCTTTTTATTTAACCGGGACCCAGGCTTTGGGGATTTGCGTCTTTGCCCCATGGTTCTACAAATGGAGGATATGGGTTGTATTGGCGGCATTGTGCTGGCAGAAACCATCAGAAGCCTTGACAGGGCTGCTTTGGGGTTTGATGACTGGACAGTTTCTCCCATTATTCTCCAGGTATTTCTCTTTATTATCTTTTCTCATTTTTTTTTTTCTTAAACCATTCCCTCGTAATATAAAGGATACATTACTCAGGTTTGGTTGAAGGATCACCTACAAGTGGTTGCTGCTCCTACTTCCCTTCCTTATAACCCATCTCAGTATCGCATGCGGAGGATCTTAATATCGCATCCCACTACTGATGCATGGGCTTCATGGTTGATCGAGTTGGGCCCAAACGAGATATTGTGGTTCATCTCCTGGTACAACATCAATCGTTTTATCCAGGTTAGCCTTCATCACACCCGAGTTTACCTTCTGGGCCTTACACATTGTACCTGGTACTGTGCTTCGCGCGTCTTGAGACAGATGGGGGTAGATCAGACTGTTCCGATTATGGATGACTTTCCTGCTGATTCGGCCATCACCCCGGGTGTTACCCGAGCCGTCCTTAGGGCTTGGGTTAGAGATCACCATATGGTTAGGCCCTTGCCTAATCCTACCAGTATTCAGACTTCTCCTGAGTATCGAGCTTGGTTCATAGCCACTGTCTGGCCAATCGAGAGACCAAGGAGGACCGCACTGCTGAGTGCACTCGAAGGTTGGGTTCAGGCTAATGAGATTGGGACTAGTGAGGAGATTGTGCTGGCTCCTCGGACAGGTGAGGCTGGGCAGAGTTCAACAGCTAGGGGTGACTCGGAGGATGTTGCTCCACGGAGGAGACGGGACACCTAGGCTCCTATAGGCTTTTGGATTTTGGATGTAGTTCTGCCTTTGCTTTGGACTTGGACTTTAGATTTCATCATTTGCTTATTTTGTTTAGATTTATTGCTTTCTGCCTGACTTTGGGCTGCTATTAGAATGAGATTTGATTTTTTAGCTTAAATTGCGAATATCATTTAGCTTTCCAAGCATTTTCCAACTTTATTTATTTCAAGCTCTAATTTTTGCCTAAGCTGCCCTTTCGGGTTTTCAACTTAGCGGGCTACCCATTTTTGCCTAAGCTGCCCTTTTTTGGGTTTTCAACTTAGCAGGCCTCGACTTTTGCCTAAGCCGCCCTTTCAGGTTTTCGACTTAGCGGGTTTTTCTTTTTTTTTTCACCCTTTTTTTTTTTTTTTTTTTTTTGGCAAAGAAGAAATGAATTATGAGATGATTTTTTTATTAATGTTTAGACCGCGCCCAATGAGGGCTGCCTACATATCTCCGATATATAATTTCTTTTTTCCAAAGAGAATCAGGTCTAATGTAGTTCGTTTTACATTATGCAAATGATTACAATTTACACAAAATATCTTTTTAACTGATCTAAATTACATGGATTAGTGAATTCCAAGCCATCCAAATCAGTCAAAATAACGGCTCCGCCTGACAAGATCTTCTTCAACACATAGGGTCCAACCCAATGAGGACAGAACTTCCCCCGTGGATCTATGACCGGTTGTCTAATTTCCTTCAGAACCAAACAACCTTCTTCCAGTTTCCGGTCTTTGACCTTCTTGTTAAAATGTCTTGCCATTCTTCTTTGATAGACTTGAGTTTGGTGGATTGCTCGCAATCGTTTTTCATCCATACCCAAAAGTTGCAAATGATAATTCTCAGCCCAATCTGCTTCGCTGATCTGGCTTTCCCGGATAACCCTTGCCGACTGAACTTCCAGCTCAATAGGCAACACTGCTTCCATTCCATACACTAGGGAGTACGGGGTTGCCCCAGTAGGCGTTCTGATTGAAGTCCTGTATCCCCATAAGGCATTTGGTAATTGTTCGTGCCAAGCTCTATGCCTCTGAACTGTCTTCTGTAAAATGACCTTTATAGCCTTATTTGCAGCTTTTACTGCCCCATTTGTTTGTGGACGGTAGGGTGAAGACTTGTGATGCTGAATCTTCTTTTGCTTCAGTAGGTCCGAAAATTCACTTTGAAAGTGAGATCCGTTATTCGTGATGATCTCAAAGGGTGTCCCATACCGACAAAGGATGTTGGTACGAACGAACTGTGCTGCTTTCTTGGCATTCAAAACGGAATAAGAAACCGCCTCAATCCACTTAGTAAAATAATCAACAGCAACCAGGATGAATTGATGGCCATTGGAAGCCTTTGGATGGATCTTTCCGATCACGTCTATACCCCAAGTTGCGAAAGGCCATGGTGAAGTAATGGGATTCAAGTTGACCAGAGGCCGCCTTTGCAGCTTAGCAAAAATCTGACATTCGTGGCACTTCTGCGCGTGCCCCACACAATCTGCATTCACGGTTGACCAGTAATAACCCAGGTTCATGATTTTCCGAGCCAAGGCTATCCCGTGCATGTGTGGACCAGACTCCCCATTATGTAAGGAATTCATGATGTTTTGAGCTTCTCCTTCATCAACGCACCTTAGGTGTAGACCATTCCAACTCCTTTTATACAGGGCTCCCCCAGTAAGGAAATATCCAGATGCTAACTGTCTCAATGTCCGTTGATCAGTCTTGTTGGATCCCTCCGGGTAGACTTCATTCTGAAGATAATTCTGTATATCCCAAAACCACGGCTTGTCATCGACTAGGTTCATGACATGCGCTGGCTGTTTCTGCAGCCCAACCGTCAGAGGCCGAATGACTTGATCTCCCCCTACATTAACCATGGAAGCCAAGGTTGCTAAAGCATCTGCAAACTGATTTTTGGCGCGCGGCAGGTAGTGAAAAGATAGTTCCTCAAACTGCTGAGCCAATTCATCTAAGCGCTGTAGGTAAGGAACCAACCGCTCTTCCTTGATCTTCCATTTCCTTAGGGCTTGAGAGACTATTAGGTTGGAATCTCCGAAAACCCTAAGGATTTTTATTTCTTTTTCTAGGGCCGCTTCCAACCCCTTGATGCAAGCTTCATACTCGGCTTCATTGTTGGTGCAGTCGAAATCTAGTTTGACTGCGATTGGAACGTATTCTCCACAAGGAGTTTTGAATACGACTCCAACCCCGTTTCCATGGTAGTTTGAAGCTCCATCGAAGTACATCTCCCAGACCCCACTTTCCACGTTTAACAAATCTTCATCAGGAAATTCTACTTCCGGCAATTCTGCTAATTGATCAGCCAAGGCTCCGCCTTTCACTGCCTTCCGTTGTACAAACTTCAAATCATAAGCTGCGAGCACTGATACCCACTTAGCCATCTTGCAGTCAAGAACCGGCCTCTCCATAAGGAATTTCAAGGGGTTCGATTCAGAGATGACATAGGTCGTGTAAGACGAGAGGTAGTGCTGTAGCTTTGTACAGGCCCACACTAGAGCCAGACACAACTTCTCTATCTTATTGTATTTTAGCTCATATTCCAGCATCCTTTTGCTAAGATAATATACGGCGTTTTCTATCTTCGTATCTTCAGCTTGCTGAGCTAACATCGCACCCATCGCTTCTTCTGTCACTGATAGGTATAATAACAAAGGCTTTCCTAGCCTTGGTGGCTGTAACACTGGCGGGGATAGCAGATATTGTTTGACTTGGTCGAAAGCTTTCTGACAATCCTCATTCCATTTGACTGCTACTCCTTTCCTGAGTAATTTGAAAATCGGACCACAAGTATCAGCCAATTGGTTGATGAACCGGCTAATGTACTGTAGCCTTCCCAGGAAGCCCCGAACTTCTTTTTCCGTTCTCGGTGCTGGCATTTCCAGAATGGCCTTGGCTTTCGAAGGGTCAATCTCTATGCCCTTCCGACTGACCATATGCCCCAGGAACACTCCGGATGTAGCTCCAAACAGGCATTTTGCCGGATTGAGCTTTAAATTGTACTTTCGAAGTCTAAGGAAGAACTTCTCAAGTGCTGTTGTATGTTCTTCGGCTGTTTTCGATTTAACAACCATATCGTCAACGTATACTTCTACTTCTTGCTGAATCATGTCATGGAAGATGGTCGTTGCCATTCTTTGATAAGTTGCCCCGGCATTTTTGAGCCCAAAAGGCATGACCCTGTAGCAGTAAGTTCTCCATTCTGTGATGAACGCCGTTTTCTCTTTGTCTGGCCCATGCGTCATTATTTGATTATAACCGACAGCAAGATCAGTCAAGGAGACCATCTCGTGTCCAGCCATTCGGTCCACTAGCAAGTCAATATGCGGTAGGGGAAAGTCGTCCTTCGGACATGCTTTATTCAAATCACGGTAGTCCACACACATTCGCACTTTTCCATCCTTCTTCGGCACCGGCACGATGTTCGCTAACCACGTCGGGTAGGCAATAGGTTCTATGAACTTGTTTTCCAGCTGCTTGGCAACTTCCTCCTTGATCTTCAAGGACCATTCTATTTTCATCCTTCTTAGCTTCTGTTTCACTGGCTTAGCCTCTGGATATACTGGAATCTTGTGCACCACTATTGCTGGGTCAATTCCAGTGATGTCACTTGCTTTCCACATGAAGCAATCAGCAAATTTCTTCAAACATTCACTGACCTGTTCCCTGTTCATGCACTCAGATGCAATGTATGTATGTTCATTTTCTTCCTTGCCAATTACTATTTTTTCCTTTTCATTTTTTATTTCATTTATTTGATTATTTTTGCTTGGAAATGCTTGGAAAGATAGACACGCAGGGTAATTAAGAATTTGCAATCCTTTATTAATTATGACGGAATCGTCTTCAAAGAATACATCAAATTTGAAATCTGGATCTTCTAGATCCGACGCAGATGACTCGGAACTGGAACTAGACTCTGACTCGGTTTCAGGCTCGGGATCAAACTCGGACTCAGTACAGGACTTTATTACAGACTCCGGTACTAGGTTTGACTCGGGAGGGGGTTTATCAGCAGTGTGCTCCTCCTCGGTGTACCAGTTGGTGAGGGGCCCTTCATTCGGCTTGATTAGATCTAGCAGGTCTCGGTTCCCATCATTTCCTGTGATAACCGCAACTTCGTCAAAGAGACTAGGTTGCATGAAGTCTTCTGCTTCCAGTTCAGTTACTGTTTCGGGCCTGTTGCCCCAGACATCTGAGAATATCTCCAACCCAGGCAGCATCTTCTTAGCGGTTGGGCAGCAAAAGGGTTCTCGGAAGCCACAGTAAGGAACTGCTTCTCCCAATTTACGGAAATAACTGTTCAAAGTCGGAAAGTAAGGCCGTATCTGTACACTCTCTTTCCTTCCCCCTCTGGTTCTCTTGGCACGGTCTTCATTAGTGGGCTCATAGCCCAGCCCGAAGGTTCCCTCATTCACTGGACACTCCCAGGCTTGCAGTTTGGGGTATGTTTTCCCGGACCTGGCCATAACCATTCCTGGCAGATAGGACATCTTAAGCATCAAGGGCACTATGCAGTTTATTTGCACCGTCCCGAAATCAAAGAGAATTCGAGAGTTTGCAGTCTTTTCTTCTATGAACTGCACAGTATCATACTGAAATCCCGAGAGGGGTAGGTTGGCAGTCTCAGGGTTGACCTCAAAGAGAGGCTGGCCCTTTGGCTTTTTGAGCTGACTGTAGTCATCCCCCTGAATGGTGATAACTTTGTCCTCATATGGAAACTTGACCTTTTGGTGCAAGGACGAGGGTATTGCCTTAGTGTGGTGTATCCATGGTCGGCCTAGAAGCAGGTTGAAGCTAGTCGGTACATCAATTACCTGGAAGGGGACTTCCATCACAACTGGCCCAACTGTTAACTTTAGCGTAGCAACCCCCAATACTTCCCTCCGGGTGCTGTCATAGGCCTTCACTATCTGGTCCGAGGGAGTGAAGTCAATTTCTTCCAACCCTAGACAGCTGGCTACTCTCAGTGGGCAGACGTTCAGTGCCGACCCATTATCAATGAGAACCATGGGCACGGTTTTGTCTCGAGTCTGAACAGTGACATAGAGGGCATTGTTATGACTACCTCCCTCCTTAGGCAAATCGTCATCAGAGAAACCGATGCTTCGTGTTTTAGATGATTGGGTGAGGGTGGATACTAGCACTTCAGGGTTAACTTCCACAGGCATCTGAAGTTGACTCAAAGCCTTGCAAAGAGCTTGGCGATGAGGAAAGGATGATGCCAAAAGTTCCCAGATTGACACCCTAGCTTGTGTCTTTTTTAATTGTGACAGCACCGGGTCCTCCTTTGGCTCCTCTGCCCTCTGGTAGGGTTTATTTTGAATTTTGTCCAAAACTAACGGTTCATATTGTCTCCCGCTCCTGGTTATATCATCAAGTTCTCCGGTTAGGTCATTCAAATCCAAGACACAGATGTTATTCATTTCTAGGAACAGTTCGAAAGGATCGATCAGTTCCTGATCAGCCATAATAGCATTTACCCCATGATTTGGTAAGGGGTTAGTACTAATGTTTGGCTTACTTCTGGGAATAATTGAACCGTTGTCCACCAGGTCCTGGATGCGGTTCTTGAGCATCCAACACGCTTCAGTCTTGTGCCCATGCCCCTGATGATACTCACAGTATTCATCAGCCCTGTAATTCCTTGGTAATGGATTTGGTGGTGGCCTTGCTTCCAAAGGCTTGATGTAGTTGGCCTTGACGGCCTCTCGGAATACCACTAGGATTGGCATCCCGAGCTCAGTATAGGTTCTTCTGGATGATTGATTATTATTCCTCATGTTTCCCACACGTAAAGGATTCGTGGGGGTGATGCTAGCCACTTCGTGGACCTTGCTTGCTTGGCTAGGTTTCTTGTACTTTGAGGTTCCTGAGTCTTCTTTTAGTTGCCCCATTTGAATCAGATCTTCTACCTTCGTAGCAGTGGCAATGAGCGACTGGAACGTTGGTAGATACTGGGTCCGCAACTGCTGTTGGTAGACAGGTTGTAGGTTCTTGATTATTATGTCTACCTGCTCTTGCTCAGAGGGCCGGTTAATCATCTGGGCGGCCTTGGCTCTCCACCTCGTAAGGAACGAGGAAAAGGGCTCATTATTTTTCTGTTTGGTGGTTTCTAGTTCTCTTCGAGTGACATCCACCTCCATGTTATAGCGGTATTGGGAATTAAATGCATTGCAGATGTCTTCCCAGGTTTTCATTTTGGATCGGTCTAAGCTGACAAACCACCTCAAAGCAGCACCGGTGAGAGATTGTTGGAACAACTGAGCAAGGAGCTCGCTGCTCAGTCCAAATGGGTTAAGGGCACCCACATACATCTTCAAGTGAGTTTTAGGACAAGTGGTTCCATCGAATTTGTCCATGTTGGGCGTCTTAAACTTGGTTGGCAGTCTTGCCTCGGGGAACAAGGACAAAGAGTCCATGTCCACCACCTCCTTGTGGGTTTTGAGAGCAGTGATGGATCTTTCCAGGAGTTCTAACTTCTCTCTCATTCTTTGAGCTTCCAGCTCAGAAGCAGTTTTAGAGGGCATATCATCCAGGTTTAGGGCAGGGTTTGTAGGTTCGGCAGCAGGACCCTGGTTGGAGGCAGCAGGTCCACTTCCCCCGGCAGAAGCCCCATTTCCATTTCCATTTCCATTCCCATTGCCCAATTCAGCTATCAGGGCGGTCCTCTGGGCAGCTAGTGCCTCATTCATTCTGGCCTCCATTCTAGCCTCTAGTTGTTCAATGAGGGTTTGGATATCAGCAAGTGATGCCATTGGTGCAGGTAGAGTCGTTGGAGTTGTGGGTGAAGCAGGTGTAGCTGGTGAAGCTGGTGATAGTACTATAGGTGTGGCTGGCACAGATATGGGCACTTGGATCGTGGGCACCTGTAAGGATAAGGGTAGCTGGATTAGGTACAGTGGTCGGTGTATCAGGTAGCTGATGTGAGGTGAATTGACTCTCTTGTCCAACTGTGCATGACTGAAAGTAAAAGAGTGTTTCATGCTCTCTTTGTGTTTACCCCATGTTTATGACATGTCGTGAATGCGCATAACAACACGTCATAATCTGTTTTAATGATATGATTCATATCATTGGGTGCATACAGTCCTAAAGGGTAGGTTCTATAGGCTATGACTCAAATAGAGAATCGGCTTATAAGGGACCCTTGAACCTTGAGTATGGATATACCTAACCACATGTGAAACAAAGAGTTTCGCGCGGGTCCAACGGTACGCATACCCATGGGCCACCCCTAAAAGGATTAGGGGCGGTTTGCGGTAACAGGGAGGACGCTTTGGCTGTCCGTCGACATAATCAATGAGACCTGCCGATCAGCGCTACTTGCTATCCAGACTCAGAAGTTTGAACAGAGAGAGAAGAAATTCATTTGAAATTCATTTTTTTATGCAATGGAGAAAAAGATTCTCAATCGTGCAAATAGATCAACAAATTTAAATGTCTTAATCAAATTTGTCACTTAAGTTCAAATTTCCTCTCATCGAGTATTCTTAAAGAAAGAACACTCGATTTATGTCAAGGTACCCTGTAAAACAAAGCATAATAAAGTAATGCCCTAAAGAAGGGTAGGTTAGTTTATTCAACAATTGTAGTCCACTTTTTTATGCAAAAAGATTACATAAATACTTCCCCAGCAGAGTCGCCAAACTGTGAACCCCTCCCCAAAATATCGAAGCATGTGAATGCATGTGACTAAGGAAGAAATGCACGTGAATGTATGAGTCGCCACCTTGTTTAATTGTTTTAGGGTAAACCAGGAAAAACCCTAAGTGACTCCAATTTTAATTAACCTAAATGCTAGATTAATTAACCCAATGATTAAAGCATAATCTTCGAACCCGAGGTGGATCCCGAGACTATGTCATGCTGAATGAACTAACCAAAAATGAATGCTTTACAGGGTAAAATGAAATAATTGGACCAAATAAAAAAAAAGTTTATGTGATTTCGACTTGCCGCTCGGGGTTAAATCCCAAACGTGCCTACGTATTTCCGTTTGAATGGAAGATCAAAGTCAACGTAGTTCGATAGGCCTTTTTAAAAGGGCTTTCAATGGGCATGCTTTATGCATGAGTGTGTGTATGCTTTGTGCATTTTGTTTAGGCATTTTGCTAAAGACTTGATGGTTTTAGGCATTTGATGCCAAAAATGTTGATTTTAATGGCTTGTAGCCAAAAAGTTTGATTTAGGCAATTGTTGCCAAAAAAAGGTTGATTTTAAGGCTTTTAGCCAAAAAAAGAGTGATTTAGGCAATTTGATTGCCAAAATGGTTGATTTTAGGCGATTGTCGCCAAAATGATTGATTTTAAGGCTTTTAGCCAAAAGATTGATTAATTTTAAATGCATTTTGCCAAAGCTTTTGATTTAGGCGATTTGTCGCTAAAAAGTGGTTAATCTAATTTATTGGCAATTGGTTTGCCAAAAATTGATTAACTGAATTGTAACGTAGGCAATTGATTGCCAAGAAAAAATGTGTGTAATGAAGGCTATTTGGCCACAATTGTTGATTAATTGGACTTAAGCCGAATTTGTTCGAAATAAAGGCAATTTCACCATAGTTATTGGTTAACTAGGCTTTTTAGCCAATATTGTCGGATTTAAACTTAACACCACGATTATTGACTAACCGGGCGTTTAGCCTAAACTTTATTTATTTGAGGCAGTTTATTTGCCTAATGATTGACGTGATTGCTTTTATGCAATTGTAGAATTATTATGAGTAGAAAAGAAGCATGCATGAAGTGCTAAAATTAAATAGGCAGAGTTACGTACCTGATTTAATTGTCGACCGCTTCTTAACTCCAGGTTAAGCTCCTCGTTAAGGGAATTTCATCCATTAGGTCCTATCCTAGGTGTCCTACCCTACCAACGCTACCCTACATTGTTTGGTCATACCACCCCACATCACAAGGGTCAAGTCCAAATACCTTACCCTTACACTACCCTACCTCACACTATCTCACATACCCTATGAAAACACCTTATATAGGATAGTCTAATCATTTTGACTATGTCCTTTTACAGGTACCCCTCCAAAGACCACCTGTACCCGAAACACCAACTGAGCTCTCATCCACAAGTCCAACAACTCCAACTGCACCAATGGCATCACTTACTGACATCCAAAACCTCATTGAACAACTGGAGGCCAGAATGGTTTCTCCGAAAACCCAGGAATTGAAGATGCTCCGACAGAGAGGTGTCTGAATTTTGAGCTTAAAAGTGACAGAATAAAGAAGTTATTGGGTTGGGTCTGCACGAAGTCGCAATGCTATCCATACATCTCAGAATCAAGTTGCCTCGAAATTCTTTATGGAGAGGCTGCTTCTAAGCAAGCAAAAAGAAAAAACGGGACAAGAGGAACCCCTGGTCAAAAGGGAGCAAACAAGCAAAAAGAAAAAAATGGGTCAAAAGGAACTTCTGCACAAAAGAAAGAAATCAAGGACAAGGCTACAAGAAATCAAGTTGTCAAAAACGGGTCAACTGCAAGCTCTCCGTTAAATTCAAGCCCATCAAGGGTAGATGACAAATCATTTCAGCCATAAGGACAAAGACCAAGCAGCTGCTCACATTTTGAAAAAGCAAGTTAAAAGAAGCAGTCATTTCCACAAATTGGATGACAACAAACACCTTGAAAATCAAGCGCCAGGCATGGCACAAGTACAAGTGTCCTTATAAACAAGGATCATTTCTCAAAACAAGGAAAAGGAAGAATCTCCTCAAAATTCCTTATGGAGAGGAGAACCATTGAGGAAATAAGTTTCAAATTCAGAAGAAGATAAAGTTCAAGAAAAGGAATCAAATTGACCTCAAGAAGTCAAACATGGCGAAGCCACAAACTCAAAGCATAAAAGCTTCTTCAACACTCAAGCCACTCAAGTTACCACCACAATGTGGGTATTCAAAACTCTTTGTGATGAATAAAAGTCATATTTCAGTCAACCAGCGGTAAAACCACTACAACAACAAAGTCAGATTCGTCTAGGGTCATCACTATCATATGAGCTCCAGTCAATAAGTTGATTCAACATCATCAAACTTGGGAATGAATCCCGTAAAGACATCAAGCCGGGAAGGAATCCCGCGAAGAAATCAAGTCAGAAATGAATTCTGCATCAACATCGAGTCTGGAAGGAATCCCGTAAAGACATCCAGTCGAGAAGGAATCCCGCAAAGACATCAAGCCGGGAAGAAATCCCGCGAAGAAATTAAGTCAGAAATGAATTCTGCATCAACATCAAAGTCGGGAATGAATCCCGTAAAGACATTAAGTTGGGAAGGAATCCCGCAAAGACATCAAACCGGGAAGGAATCCCGCGAAGAAATCAAGGCAGCAATGAATTCTGCATCAACATCAAGTCGGGAAGAATCCCGCAAAGACATCCAGTCGGGAAGGAATCCCGCAAAGACATTAAGCCGGGAAGAAATCCCGCGAAGAAATCAAGTCAGAAATGAATTCTGTATTAATATCAAGTCAGGAAGGAATCCCGAAGAAATCAAATCGGAAATGAATTCCACAATCAGCATTAAGGCGAAATTGAATTTTGCCCCAACAGCACAAGTCGGAAATAAATTTCGCACCAAGACGGAAAGGAATTCCGCGCCAACATCAAGTCGGAGATGAATTCCGCACCAGCCGAGCACGAAGTTCGCATCCCGGAAGGAACTACGAAAGACCTGATTCTCCACATCCCCCGAAGAGTTCTTGGAGATACGTAGGCAGCCACAAAGGCGCGGTCACAAACATAAGTTTGCATCATAAATAGCATTTTCTCTTTACCAATATAAAAAATAATAAAATAAAATAAAATAAAAAAAAAGAGAAGAAAAGAAAAATGAAAGCTGGAGTTGAAAACCCGAAAGGACGGCTTCAGGCAAGAATTGAGCCCGCTAGGCTGAAAACCCAAAAGGGCGGTCTAGGCAAAAGTTAGGGCAAAGAGCCTGCTAGAGTCGAAAACCCGAAAGGGCGGCTACTAGGCAAAAGTTAAGGCAAAAGTTAAGGCAAAAAAAAAAACAAAAGTGCTTTCACGAATTCTTTTAGAGAGTCCATTTTTGTAGGATAAACAACAAAGTATGTCCTTAAAAAAAAAAAAATCCCTTTCAAAGGTCTTCTTGGGAGTATAGAAATCATTTTTTCCAGGAATCACCGAGTTCCTTTGAGTCAGAATTCACTACAAGAAAAATTTGAGTCTCTAAATCGAGTCTCCAATGAGTCTCTAAAATCAAGTCTCCATCACCAGTGGTCATTCCACAACGAGTCACAAAAATCGAGTCATTCTCAAAAAGTTTATTTTGAAAGCGTCACTCTTTGAGTCATTCCTCGAAAAAAAAAGAGAGAGAGGAAAATGTCAATTCAATCCCCGGGGTTTCCAAAGCAACCCTAAAAAATGTCAAACATAATCGTTGAGAGGAAATTCTTTAATACCTCGTCTCCACTTGGACCATCGTTTCTTCGATCCTTTCAGACGAGCGATGTCATCCACATTGTCCGTTTCCTCGAGTCATATAAGTGGCTTTGTTCTCTTTGATTCCTCAATCGATTGGACAAGTACAACACCAATGTTGTGAAGTATTCCATGGTCAGCACCATTCTGGGGACGAGAAGTGATAAGAACCTTCACCATTCTCCCATCACAGAAGTAATCACGGAATTTTTAGTCTTTCATTAAGAATAAATTCTATTTCGGCTAATAAGGGCATCAATTCTCTCAAGCAGGAGGCAAAATCCTCCAAGTCGGATTCAGGGGCAAGTGTTATAAAAAAAACATACACAACCCAGGGTGAAACCCAACCATCGTCAATCTCTTTTACACAAATCCAGGGTAGAACCCGGTTAATGGTTAACCTTTTTTTTACCTAGGGTGAAACCCTAACCAATAACCAACCATTTTTCACCCAAAACCAAGCCATTTAATCATTTCGACTTTAGGTGGACCCTTGGTTCGCAAAGAAAAAAAACAAAAATAAAAAAAAAAAATCTCTTTTCAAGCCCTCATTAAGAGGCAAAACATCTTTTCAAGTCCTCTAAGAGGCAAAATCTCTTTTCGAGCCCTCATTAAGAGGCAAAACATCTTTTCAAGTCCTCTAAGAGGCAAAATCTCTTTTCGAGCTCTCATTAAGAGGCAAAACATCTTTTCAAGTCCTCTAAGAGGCAAAATCTCTTCTCAAGCTCTCATTAAGAGGCAAAACATCTTTCCAAATCTCTTTTCAAGCCCTCATTAAGAGGCAAAAACATCTTTAGTTGCAAACATAAATCCATGCATTTGATCATTTCATTTCAGAGAAAAAAACCACGGCGGGGTTTCCTCCTCTGCCCATCCTCAAAATTTGCTCCTTCAGACAGCCACTGGCTCTCATAAATTATTTTTATGATAGCCAGTGGGGGGCAACTGTGAATACTCAAATTTTGAGGCTCAAAGAGCCAAGTTTCCCGAACCGCAAGCAGTCCGACCAGACCAAAGGCCATTTTGGAAGTTCACCGAAAGTATGCCAATATGGTACTTGAAACGTCCGGAACGTCGCGAGAATCACGAAACTGGTCCCAAAATTTTTTTCGGAGGTCCGGAGCTCCCGAAAAAGCCTCCGGAACAAAAGGTAGCATAGCCACCAGACCCGGCGGCCCAGCCGCCGAGCCACCGACGACCCGGCGGCCAGGCCACCGAAACAGTCCGATTTTTGCCTATAAATAGTGGCCCCGGGCCTTCTGTTTTCCTCACTCAGTCTGTGTTGACGGACGCTCCTTCTCCCCTACGCTCCTTGCGTTTTCTTTTACTGCTTTTCTGCATTTTTAATTTAGCTTTTATTGCTTTCTTGCTTTAATATTTGGCCACTCAAATTAAATTAATTCTAAATTAATATTCCCCAAACAAGGAGCTTAATCCGGAGTTTTTTTCAAGCTGAAGCTAAGAAGCGGTCACCGGTTAACTCAGGTAAATAAACAAAACTCTGCTCATTTAATTTTAGCACTTCATGCATATTTCTCTTCTACTCCTAATAACTCTACAACTGCATAAACACATTCATGTCATCAATTAGGCAAATAAACTGCCTCAATCAAATATGATTACGCTTAAATACCCGGTTAATTAATAATCGTGGTATTAATGCTAAATCCGACAATATTGGCTAAAAAGCCTAGTTAATTAATAACTACGGTTTAATTGCCTTTATTTCGAACAGTCCGGCTTAAAGTCCAATTAATCAATAATTGTGGCTAAAAAGCCTTAATCAATCACGTTTTGGCAACAAATTGCCTACAATTAAATCAACCACATTTTGGCAACAAATTGCCCACGGTTCAATCAATTTTTGGCAAACAAATTGCCTACAAATTAGATTAACCACTTTTTAGCGACAAATCGCTTAAATCAAAAGCTTTGGCAAAATGCCTTAGAATTAATCAATCTTTTGGCTAAAAGCCTTCAAACAATCATTTTGGCGACAATCGCCTAAATCACATCAACTTTTGGCAAAAATTGCCTAAATCAATTCATTTTGGCTAAAAGCCTTAAATCAGTCATTTTGGCGACAAACGCCCGAATAATCACTTTTGGCAAACAAATTGCCTAAATCTTTTGGCTAAACGCCTTCCAATACCAACTTTTGGCACAAATGCCTTAATCACTTTGGCGACAAATCGCCTAACCAATTTTTGGCAATAAATTGCCTAAATCACATCAATTTTTGGCAACAATTGCCTAAATCAATCTTTTTGGCTAAAAGCCATTAAAATCAACATTTTTGGCATCAAATGCCTAAAAATCAATCAAGTCTTTGGCAAAATGCCTAAACAAAATGCACAAAGCATACACACACTCATGCATAAAGCATCCCCATTCAAAGCCCTCTAAAAGAGGCCTATCGAACTACGTTGACTTTGATCTTCCATTCAAACGGAAGTACGTAGGCACGTTCGGGATTTAACCTCGAGCGGCAAGTCGAAATCACATAAACATCTTTCATTGGTCCAATTACATCTTTCACCTTGCAAAGCATTCATTCCATCGATTAGTTTATCAGCATGACATAGTCTCGGGATCCACCTCGGGTTCGAAGATTGTGCCTTAGACATTGGGATAATTAATCTAATAATTAAGATTAATTAAAATTGGAGTCACTTAGGGTTTTTTCCTAGTTTACCCTAAAATAGTTAAACAAGGTGGCGACTCATACATTCACGTGCATTTCTGCCCTTAGTCACATGCATCCATATGCTATGATGTTTGGGGAGGGGTTCACAATAGGCAGAGTTTCGTTTATGTACCTGATTTAATCGACGGCCGCTTCTTAGCTTCAGCTTGAAAAACTCCGGATTAAGCTCCTCATTTGGGGAATATTAATTAATTTAATTCAATTTAAGTGACCAAATATCACAACAACAAAATAATAAAAGCTTATGCTAAATGCAAAAAAGCAGTAAAGAATCGCAAGGAGCGTAGGGGAGAAGGAGCGTCTGTCAACACAGACTGAGTGCCTAAAAACGAAGTGCCGGGGCTGTATTTATAGGCAAAATTCGGACTGAAGGGCAGCAGCTGCCGCCGAGGACTGTTGCCGCTGTCGCCGGGTACGGCGGCCGCCGGTCAGGGCGACCGCTGCCACCGTCGACGGCGACGGCGGCCGCTACCGCCGTATCCTCTCCATTCGCCAGTTTTTTTTCATTCCGACGGCTTTTTCGGGAGTTCCGAACCTCCAAAAAATATTTCGAGACCAGTTTCGCGATTCTCGCGACGTCCCGGACGTTTTAAGTACCATATTGGCATACTTCCGATAAATTTCCAAAATGGCCTCCGGTCCGGCCGGACTATTTGCAGTCCGAGAAAACTGGCTTTTTGAGCGTCAAAATTTGAGTATTCACAGTTGCCCCCCACTAGCTATCATAAAAAAATGATTTATGAGAGCCAGTGGTGTGAACCCCTCCCCCGAAACATCACTGGCATATGAATGCATGTGACTAAGGACAGAAATGCACGTGAATGTATGAGTCGCCACCTTGTTTAATTATTTTCGGGTAAACTAGGAAAAAACCCTAAATGACTCCAATTTTAATTAACCTAAATGCTAGATTAATTATCCCAATGATTAAGGCACAATCTACGATCCCGAGATGGATCCCGAGACTATGTCATGCTGATGAACTAACCGATGAATGAATGCTTTGCAAGGTGAATGATGTAATTGGACCAAATGAAATGTTTATGTGATTTTGACTTGCCACCCGGGGTGAAATCCCGAACGTGCCTACGTACTTCCGTTTGAATGGAAGATCAAAGTCAACGTAGTTCGATAGGCCTTCTTTGAAGGGCTTTGAATGGGTATGCTTTATGCATGAGTGTGTATGCTTTGTGCATGATTTTGTGTATGCTTTGTGCATTTTGTGTGTATGCTTTGTGCATGAGTGTTTAGGCATTTCGCCAAAGATTGATTGATTTTTAGGCATGTGTCCAAAATGTTGATTTTAATGGCCTTTGGCCAAAATGATTTGATTTAGGCAATTAGTTTGCCAAAAATGTGCGATTTAGGCGATTGTCGCCAAAATGGTTGATTTTAAGGCCTTTGGCCAAAATGTGTTGTTTTAGGCAATTAGTTTGCCAAAAATGTACGATTTAGGCGATTGTCGCCAAAATGGTTGATTTTAAGGCCTTTGGCCAAAATGTGTTGTTTTAGGCAATTAGTTTGCCAAAAATGTGCGATTTAGGCGATTGTCGCCAAAACGGTTGATTTTAAGGCCTTTGGCCAAAATGTGTTGTTTTAGGCAATTAGTTTGCCAAAATGTGCGATTTAGGCTTTTAATGCCACGATTATCAATTAATCGGGCATTCGAGCTTAATCACAATTTATTGTCGAAACGTGATCGATTAAGGCTTTTAGCCACAATTATTGATTAATTGGACTTAAGCCAGATTTATTCGAAATAAGGCAATTGAACCATAGTTATTAATTAACTAGGCTCTTTTAGCCAATATTGTCGGATTTAAACTTTAATACCACGATTATTGATTAACCGGACATTTAAGCTTAATCGTGTTTAATTAAGACAGTTTATTTACCAAAAAATAATGACGTGGATGCATTTATGCAATTGTAGAATTATTAAGAGTAGAAGAGAAATATGCATGAAGTGCTAAAATTAAATAGGCAGAGTTTTGTTTACATACCTGATTTAATCAACGACCGCTTCTTAACTCCAGATTAAGCTCCTCGCTTAGGAAATATTAATTAATTTTAATTTGTTTAATTTTAATGTCCAAATATCACAATAAAAATGCAATAAAAATTAAATTAAATGCAAAAAGCGGTAAAGAAAACGCAAGGAGCGTGAGAGGGAGAAGGATTCGTCCGTCAACACAGACAGGGGTGGCCAAAAATGAAGAGGTAAGTGGCTATTTATAGGCCAAAAACGGGCCTAGGGCGGCAGGTGCCGCCGCGGCGGGCGGCAGGTGGCTGGCGGCAGGTGCCGCCTGACAGGGCGGCAGCTGCCGCCCAGGCGGTGGGGCGGCAGGTGCCGCCGAGGCTGGGCGGCAGGTGCCGCCTGACAGGGCGGCTGCTGCCGCCCAGGCGGTGGGGCGGCAGGTGCCGCCGAGGCTGGGCGGCTGCTGCCGCCCAGGCGGTGGGGCGGCAGTTGCCGCCGAGGCTGGGCGGCTGCTGCCGCCGTGACCGGCGGCCGGCGCCGTCGTGTCCGGTGGTGGCCACCTTGTCTCGCTTCGGGAGCTTTTTTGGGAGTTCCGGACCTCCGAAAAATATTCCGGGACCGGTTCTGCGATCCTCGTGAAATTCCGGACGTTTCAAGTATCATATTGACATATTTCTAGTAAATGTCCAAAATGGCCTTCGGTCCGGCCGAACAGTTTGCACAGTTGCTGCAGCAAAGTCAAAGTTACTGTAGAAAAGGCAATTGAACCATAGTTATTAATTAACTAGGCTCTTTTAGCCAATATTGTCGGATTTAAACTTTAATACCACGATTATTGATTAACCGGACATTTAAGCTTAATCGTGTTTAATTAAGACAGTTTATTTACCAAAAAATAATGACGTGGATGCATTTATGCAATTGTAGAATTATTAAGAGTAGAAGAGAAATATGCATGAAGTGCTAAAATTAAATAGGCAGAGTTTTGTTTACATACCTGATTTAATCAACGACCGCTTCTTAACTCCAGATTAAGCTCCTCGCTTAGGAAATATTAATTAATTTTAATTTGTTTAATTTTAATGTCCAAATATCACAATAAAAATGCAATAAAAATTAAATTAAATGCAAAAAGCGGTAAAGAAAACGCAAGGAGCGTGAGAGGGAGAAGGATTCGTCCGTCAACACAGACAGGGGTGGCCAAAAATGAAGAGGTAAGTGGCTATTTATAGGCCAAAAACGGGCCTAGGGCGGCAGCTGCCGCCCAGGCGGTGGGGCGGCAGGTGCCGCCGAGGCTAGGCAACAGGTGCCGCCTAACAGGGCGGCAGCTGCCGCCCAGGCGGTGGGGCGGCAGGTGCCGCCGAGGCTAGGCGGCAGGTGCCGCCTGACAGGGCGGCAGCTGCCGCCCAGGCGGTGGGGCGGCAGGTGCCGCCGAGGCTGGGCGGCCGGCGCCGTCGTGTCCGGTGGTGGCCACCTTGTCTCGCTTCGGGAGCTTTTTTGGGAGTTTCGGACCTCCGAAAAATATTCCGAGACCGGTTCTGCGATCCTCGTGAAATTCCGGACGTTTCAAGTACCATATTGACATATTTCTAGTAAATGTCCAAAATGGCCTTCGGTCCGGCCGAACAGTTTGCACAGTTGCTGCAGCAAAGTCAAAGTTACTGTAGAAAAGGCAAATTTACTATAGCAAAGTCAAACTAATTGGCATGGCACTGTAACAGCGTGTTTTCCTCCATTTAAAGAGTTTCACATGCCACCAACAACATGAGAAGCCTCAAAATTTGAGTATTCACAAGTGGCTGTCTGAAGGAGCAAATTTTGAGGATGGGCAGAGGAGGAAACCCCGCCGTTGGTTTTTTCTTTGAAATGAAATGATCAAATGCATGGATTTATGTTTGCAACTTAAAGATGTTTTTGCCTCTTTGAGGACTTAAAAAGAAATTTTGCCTCTTAGAGGACTTGAAAAAGATGTTTTCCCCTTAATGAGGGCTTGAAAAGAGATTTTGCCTCTTAGAGGACTTGGAAAGATGTTTTGCCTCTTAATGAGGGTTTGAAAAGGGATTTTGCCTCTTAGAGGACTTGAAAGATGTTTTGCCTCTTAATGAGGGCTGGAAAAGAGATTTTGCCTCTTAGAGGACTATGAAAAGATGTTTTGCCTCTTAATGAGGGCTCGAAAAGAGATTTTGCCTCTTAGAGGACTATGAAAAGATGTTTTGCCTCTTAATGAGGGCTTGAAAAGAGATTTTGCCTCTTAGAGGACTTGAAAAGATGTTTTGCCTCTTAATGAGGGCTTGAAAAGAGATTTTGCCTCTTAGAGGACTTGTAAAGATGTTTTGCCTCTTAATGAGGGCTTGAAAAAAGATTTGTTTTATTTTTGTTTTTTTCTTTGAGAACCAAGGGTCCACCTAAAGTCGAAATGATCAAATGGCTTGGTTTTGGATGAAAAATGGTTGGTTATTTGTTAGGGTTTCACCCTAGGTTTTATGTAAAAAAAGGTTAACCATTAACCGGGTTCTACCCTGGGTTTGTGTAAAAGAGATTGATGATGGTTGGGTTTCACCCTGGGTTGTGTATGTTTTTTTTTTATAACACTTGCCCCTGAATCCGACTTGGAGGATTTTGCCCCCTGCTTGAGAGAATTGATGCCCTTATTAGCTGAAATAGAATTTCTTCTTAATGAAAGACTAAAAATTCCGTGATTACTTCTGTGATGGGAGAATGGTGAAGGTTCTTATCACTTCTTGCCCCTAGAATGGTGCTGACCATGGAATACTTCAAAACATTGGTGTTGCACTTGTCCAATCGATTGAGGAATCAAAGAGAACAAAGCCACTTATATGACTCGAGGAAACGGACAATGTGGATGACATCGCTCGTCTGAAAGGATCGAAGAAACGATGGTCCGAGTGGAGACGAGGTATTAAAGAATTACCTCTCAACGATTGTGTTTGACATTTTTTTTAGGGTTGTTTTGGAAACCCCAGGGATTGAATTGACATTTTCCTCTCTCTTTTTTTTTTCGAGGAATGACTCAAAGAGTGACGCTTTCAAAACGAACTTTTGAGAATGACTCGATTTTTGTGACTCGTTGTGGAATGACCACTGGTGATGGAGACTTGATTTTAGAGACTCATTGGAGACTCGATTTAGAGACTCAAATTTTTCTTGTAGCGAATTTTAACTCGAAGGAACTCAGTGATTCCTGGAAAAAATGATTTATATACTCCCAAGGAGACCTTTGAAAGGGATTTTTTTTTTTTTTGCCTTAACTGTTGCCCAGTAGCCGCCCTTTCGGGTTTTCGGCTCTAGCAGGCTCTTTGCCCTAACTTTTGCCTAGACCTCCCTTCCGGGTTTTCAGCCTAGCGGGCTCAATTCTTGCCTGAAGCCGTCCTTTTGGGTTTTCAACTCCAGCTTTTATTTTTCTTTTCTTCTCTTTTTTTTATTTTTTATATTGGCAAAGAGAAAATGCTATTTATGATGCAAACTTATGTTTGTGACCGCGCCTTTGCGGCTGCCTACGTATCTCCAAGAACTCTTCGGGGGATGGGAAGAATTAGGTCTTTCGTAGTTCCTTCCGGGATGCGAACTCCGTGCTCGGCTGGTGCGGAATTCATCTCCGACTTGATGTTAGTGCGGAATTCCTTTCCGTCTTGGTGCGGAATTTATTTCCGACTTGCTGTTGGGGCAAAATTCAATTCCGACTTAATGCTGATTGTGGAATTCATTTCCGATTTGATTTCTTCGGGATTCCTTCCCAACTTGATATTAATACAGAATTCATTTCTGACTTGATTTCTTCGCGGGATTTCTTCTCGGCTTGATGTCTTTGCGGGATTCCTTCCCGACTTGATGTCTTTATGGGATTCATTCCCGACTTTGATGATGTTGAATCAACTTATTGACTCGAGCTCGTATGATAGTGATGACCCTAGGCGAATCTGACTTTGTTGTTGTAGTGGTTTTACCACTGGTTGACTGAAATATGACTTGTATTCATCATAAAGAGTTTTGAATACCCACATTGTGGTGGTAACTTGAGTGGCTTGAGTGTTGAAGAAGCTTTTATGCTTTGAGTTTGTGGCTTCGCCATGTTTGAATTCTTGAGGTTAACTTGATCCCTTTTCTTGAACTTTATCTTCCTCCGAATTTGAAACTTATTTCCTCAATGGTTCTCCTCTCCATAAGGAATTTTGAGGAGACTCTTCCATTTCCTTGTTTTGAGAAATGATCCTTGTTTATAAGGACACTTGTACTTGTGCCATGCCTGGCGCTTGATTTTCAAGGTGTTTGTTGTCATCCAATTTGTGGAAATGACTGCTTCTTTTAACTTGCTTTTTCAAAATGTGAGCAGCCGTTGGTCTTTGTCCTTATGGCTGAAATGATTTGTCATCTACCCTTGATGGGCTTGAATTTAACGGAGAGCTTGCAGTTGACCCGTTTTTGACAACTTGATTTCCTGTAGCTTTGTCCTTGATTTCTTTCTTTTGTGCAGAAGTTCCTTTTGACCCTTTTTTTTTTGCTTTGTTTGCTTCCTTTTGACCAGGGGTTCCTTTTGTCCCGTTTTTCCTTATGCTTGCTTAGAAGCAGCCTCTCCATAAAGAATTTCGAGGCAACTTGATTCTGAGATGAGTTGAGTAGTGTATGGATAGCATTGCGACTTCGTGCAGACCCAACTCAATTCCAAACATAACTTCTTTATTCTGTCACTTTTAAGCTCAAAATTCAGACACCTCTCTGTCGGAGCATCTTCCATTCTTGGATTTTCGGAGAAACCATTCTGGCCCTAACCCCTTCAATCGGCTTTACCTCGGTACTGTTTGAAGTCTTGCGTACCCTTTGTTGGATCCTTTCCATGATTACCCTTCAAAACTTCCCCTTTGATGGTGCTTCTTAGGATGCCCCCAACTTTGATTGATGCAGAGCAAATGAATGCATTTTTCTTTGCCAATTTTTATTATCTTTTTTTATCATCATTTTTTTAATTTTTTATTATTTTTTTCGATTTTTTTTTTTTGCTTTCATAGGAAAGGATAGGGAAAGAGTATAAACATGATTGGAATGTAAACTGACCCCTTTTTATTGATAAGACAAAATTTGTGTACAAAAGACACTTAGATTTATAAATTTGAATTGAATGAAAACTTGAAATGAAAATGAAAAGAAAAAACTAGACCCTAAAAGATAGACTCTAGGTGGACTGTGATGGACTAGGATTGGATTGACTGTAGTGACTTTGTTCTTCTCGATGCTAAAATCGATTAGACAGGTTGTTGTTGGTCTTGAAGAATTCCTTTATTCTTTTGGAGGTTTGATCTCAACCTTCTCAGACACAAACTTCATTCATTTCTAAGAAAAGTTTGAAAGGATCGAACGATTCTTGTTCAGCAATTCTTTTTGCATTAATCCCGTGGTTAGGCAAGGGATTGGTTGATGTTTAGCTTGCTCTTGGGGATGATGGACCCATTGTCAACCAGGTCTTGTAGACGGTTTTTCAAAGTCCAGCATGATTCGGTCTTATGCCCATGTCCTTGATGGTACTCACAGTATTCATTGGCTTTGAAATTCCGGGGCAGGGGGTTTGGTAATGGCCTTACTTCTAAGGGCTTCAGTAAATTTGCTTTCACTGCTTCTCGGAACACCAAAAGGATTGGCATGCCGAGATCAATATATTACCTCCTTGGCTGATTGTTTCCCAAATTCCCAACACATAAAGGATTCGTGGGGATTATACTGGCTATTTCATTTGCCTCACTGGACCCAGGATGATTTTGCTTCTTGTATGAGTCTTCTTTGAGTTGACCCAACTGGATTAAGTCTTCCACCTTAGTTGTAGTTGCAATGAGCGATTGGAACGTAGGCAAGTACAGTGTTTGAAGCTATGACTGATAGACAGGTAGTAAATTCTTGATTATTATGTCAACTTGTTCCTGTTCAGAGGGTCGGTTGATCATTTGAGCAGCTTTGGCTCTCCACCTCGAAAGGAAAGAGGAGAAGGGCTCATTGTTCTTTTGTTTAGTGGTTTCCAGCTCCCTCCGAGTAACATCCACTTCGATATTATAATGGTACTGCGTGTTGAAAGCATTGCATATGTCCTCCCAATTCTTCATTTTGGAACGATCCAAGCTTACAAACCATCTTAATGCAACACCAGTCAAAGATTGTTGAAACAACTGAGCAAGGAGCTCGCTGTTCAGGCCAAACGGGTTGAGGGCACCCACATACATTTTCAGGTGCATTTTGGGACAAGTGGTTCCGTCAAACTTGTCCATGTTAGGCATCTTGAATTTTGTAGGTAATCTTGCTTCGAGGAATAAGGACAAGGAGTCCATGTCCACCACTTCCTTGTGTGTCTTGAGGGCAGTAATAGACCTTTCCAACAATTTCAGCTTCTCTCTCATTTTCTGAGCTTCCAGCTCAGAAGCAGTTCCAGAGGGCATGTCATCCAGGGCAGGGTTTGAGGATGTCGGTGCAACACCGGGTCCCTGATTGGAGGCAGCAAGATCATTACCCCCAGCTGAAGCCCCATTTCCATTACCACTACCTAGTTCAGCTATTAGGGCAGTTCTTTGGGCAGCTAATGCCTCATTCATTCTAGTCTCTATTCTGGCTTCGAGTTGTTCCATGAGATTTTGGATGTTAGACAGTGATGCCATTGGTGCAGTCGGGGTTGTTGGACTTGTGGGTGAGAGCTCAGTTGGTGTTTCGGGTACAGGTGGTCTTTGGAGGGGTACCTGTGAAAGGACATAGTCAAAACGATTAGACTATCCTATATAAGGTGTTTTCATAGGGTATGTGAGATAGTGTGAGGTAGGGTAGTGTATGGGTAAGGTATTTGGACTTGACCCTTGTGATGTGGGGTGGTATGACCAAATAATGTAGGGTAGTGTTGGTATAGGGAAGAATGACTTGACCCTGTGAGATGGGACGGTTTGACCCTGTGTGGTAGGGTAATGTTGGTATGCTAGGACACCTAGGATAGACCCAATGGGATGTGATATGTAAGGTAGAGTGCTTAGGGCTGGACACCTCGACTTTTCGAAAGGCCCTAAGTTCTCAAAAAAAAATTTTTTTTTGGGCCTTAGGGGCCAAAATGTGAATTTTTGGGCCTAAGGACCAAAATGTAATTTTCCAGGTCTCAGGGACCAAAATGTAATTTTTCAGGTCTTAGGGACCAAAATGTGATTTTCTAACTTTGAAATGGAATGTTTTTTTTTTTTTAAGATTCTCTTTTTTATCATCTTCCAGACCCCCTTTTTTTTTGTGAAGTATGGGATGAATGCGTGAATGCGCACAACATCACAACATAATTCATTTTAATGGAATGATTTAGCATCATTGGGTGCATACAGCCCTAAAGGATAGGTTCTATAGGCTATGACACAAATAGAGGATTGGCTTCTTAAGGGACCCTTGAACCTTGAGCATGGATATACCTAACCACATGTGAAACAAGGAGTTTCGCGTGGGTCCGACGGTACGCATACTCATGGGCCATCCCCAAAAGGATTAGGGACGGTTTGCGGTAACAGGGAGGACGCTTTGGCTATCCGTCGACATAATCAAAGAGACCTGTCGATCAGCGCTACTTGCTATCCAGACTCAGAAGTTTGAACAGAGAGAGAAGAAATTCATTTGAAATTCATTTTTTATGCAATGGAGAAAAAGATTCTCAATTCGTGCAAATAAATAAACAAATTTAAATGATTTAAAGTAAAGTTCAATTAGGTCCAAATTCTCCTTGTTAAGCATTCTTAAAGAAAGAATACTTCAATTTTTTTTTTTTTTTGTTGGGGTACCCTGCAAAACAAAGCATAGTAAAATAATACCCTAAAGAAGAGTAGGTTACTTTACACAACGATCGTAGTCCGCTTTATGCAAAAAGATTGCATAATCATCCCCAGTGAAGTCGCCAAACTATGAACCCCTCCCCCGAAAACACAGGCATATAAATGCATATGACTAAGGGCAGAAATACACGTGAATGTATGAGTCGCCACCTTATTTAATTATTTTAGGGTCAACTAGGAAAAAACCCTAAGTGACTCCAATTTTTAGTTAACCTAATTGCTAGATTAACTATCCCAATGTTTAAGGCATGGTCTACGAACCCGAGGTGGATCCCGAGACTATGTCATGCTGATGAACTAACCTATGAATGAATGCTTTGCAAGGAAGATGATGTAATTGGACCAATGAAAATGTTTATGTGATTTCGATGATTTCGACTTGCCGCTCGGGGTTAAATCCCAAACGTGCCTACGTACTTCCGTTTGAATGGAAGATCAAAGTCAACGTAGTTCGATAGGCCTTTTTAAAAGGGCTTTGAATGGGTATGCTTAATGCATAAGTGTGTGTATGCTTTGTGCATTTTGTTTAGGCATTTTGCCAAAGAATTGATTGATTTGATTTAGGCATTTGTTGCAAAAAATGTTGATTTAAGGCTTTTAGCCAAAAAAGATTGATTTAGGCAATTGTTGCCAAAAATTGATGTGATTTAGGCGATTGTCGCTAAAATTTGATTATTTGAAGGCTTTTAGCCAAAATGAGTTTATTTAGGCAATTAGTTTGCCAAAAGTGTTTGATTGGGCGATTGTCGCCAAAATTGGTTGGTTTTAAGGTTTTTAGCCAAAAGATTGATTAATTCAAGGCATTTTGCCAAAACTTTAATTTAAGCGATTTGTCAATAAAAATGATTAATCTACTTATAGGCAATTTGTTTGCCAAAAGAGATCAATTGAATTGCAATATAGGCAATTTATTGCCAAAAAAACGTGTTTTAATTAAGGCTGTTTAGCCACAATTATTGATTAATTGGGCTTAAGCCGAACTGTTCGAAATGAAGGCGATTATACCATAGTCATTAATTAACTAGGTACTTTTAGCCAATATTGTCGGATTTAGGCTTTAATACCACGATTATTAATTAATCAGGCATTTAGCCTAAACTTATTTAATTGAGGCAGTTTATTTGCCTAATGATGACGTGAATGCATTTATGCAGTTGTAGAATTAGGAGTAGAAGAGAAGCATGCATGAAGTGCTAAAATTAAATAGACAGAGTTTCATTTATGTACCTGATTTAATCGACGGCCGCTTCTTAGCTTCAGCTTGAAAAACTCCGGATTAAGCTCCTCGTTTGGGGAATATTAATTAATTTAATTCAATTTAAGTGACCAAATATCACAACAACAAAATAATAAAAGCCTATGCTAAATGCAAAAAAGCAGTAAAGAATCGCAAGGAGCGTAGGGGAGAAGGAGCGTCCGTGAACACAGACTAAGTGCCTAAAAACGGAGTGCCGGGACTGTATTTATAGGCAAAATTCGGATTGAAGGGCGGCAGCGGCCGCCGATCAGGGCGGCCGCTGCCGCCGTATCCTGTCCATTCGCCAATTTTTTTTCGTTTCGACGGCTTTTTCGGGAGTTCCAGACCTCCAAAAAATATTCCGAGACCAGTTCCGCGATCCTCGCTACGTCCCGGACGTTTTAAGTACCATATTGGTATACTTCCGGTAAATTTCCAAAATGACATCCGGTCCGGCCGGACTGTTTGCAGTCTGGGAAAACTGGCTTTTTGAGCCTCAAAATTTGAGTATTCACAGCATGTTTCTAGCCCTAGTAATGTAGCAAAAATAAAAAGAAGGTCTCGGAATACCTGGGTCAAGCCCCTAAAGATGTGGGGTGACAAATCATGCCGTAGGCTAATTAAAGTCCCCGTGTCTAAAATAAATTCGCGAAGCTTCATTCCATGGCCCACGGGTCAGGTCACGGGGTCGATCACCGCATCGCCCGAAAGCAAGTCTATGACATTCTCACCGGCCATAAGTTTCAGTCGCAAGAAGAAGCAAAAAGAGAGTTTGACTGATAAGAAGTTTAAAGTTAGGTTGAAAGTGACAAATGAATGTCACTTTCACCTTTTATAAGGAATAAAGGGCCTACAAACCTGACTTAAGCCTTCGAGCCCAGTTTGACCCAAAGGAACCACCTGCTGCTTCCAGTTCTCATACTTAGTCGGCAACCCATCAACGGCTAGCCACCTAAGCAGGGACAATATACCGCTAGCCATAGGTAAGTTGCCTCATTTTGCATACCGCAGCAGAATTTTCAATCAACTTCATATGAACACATAGATTCACGAGTAATCAAACTCACACAAATACACACGAACTCACGAAAATTTATGCATTTTTTTTTGTGCAGAGTCAGGTGTCACACGTGCATGCTTTTTTAGGCCTAATCACAGAAAATTTCTAACCATAACTGGTCAAGAGCCCTTTCCCCTGTGTTGCAAGAATTGTTTTGTAGGTACCTCCATGAGCGGAGCATTTCAGAACTAAGTTATCCCGAGTGGTGCACCTAAGCCGAGTGGCGCACCATAAGTTCCCCAAGGCAAGTCATTAAGTTTGCCTCTCACCGTCCAAAAGACAACCTCCCAAAGTAGACCATTTCAGAAATTGATTTAGATAAAATGTCGCATTCATTCATCCATTGAAGCGTCCTAGTGGCGCACCCCTAAAGCCGTGTCGTGTGGCACATCTCATTTCCCCTCCCACTGTCCAAAAGATAACCTCCCAAAGTGGAGCATTTCAGAAACCGAGTCGGCCAAGTGTCGTACTCATTCATCCGTTGAAGTCGTTCTAGTGGTGCACTCCTAAAGCCGTCTCGTGTGGTGCATCTCATTCTACCTCTCACTGTCTGAAGGACAACCTTCCGAAGTGGAGCATTCTCAGATCAAAGCTACCAACTAGCGTAGTCAGCTGTAGAAGTCACCGACAAACACCATGGCACAATCCGATCTCATTTCCCCTCCCACTGTCCAAAAGATAACCTCCCAAAGTGGAGCATTTCAGAAACCGAGTCGGCCAAGTGTCGTACTCATTCATCCGTTGAAGTCGTTCTAGTGGTGCACTCCTAAAGCCGTCTCGTGTGGTGCATCTCATTCTACCTCTCACTGTCTGAAGGACAACCTTCCGAAGTGGAGCATTCTCAGATCAAAGCTACCAACTAGCGTAGTCAGCTGTAGAAGTCACCGACAAACACCATGGCACAATCCGACCGCCTACCAAATGCCATAGTGGTAACCCACACCAACTAAGTCGCCACGATGGCGCACTGCATCCTCCTAAGTCATGTATGGCACGCAAATCAGGTAAGTATTTTCTTACTTAAGCGTCTACTTTACACTTTGATAACATTTTTCTTAAAAAGCAAAATATTATCAAAGTGGGGGCAAACTGTAGACGCTTAAATTTTGGCCCTAAAAGGGTCAGTAACGATACACCATTATTTATAAAATTGGATAGGGATTCTCGATTGACTGGTTCTCGGACCAATGGTCCACAGCTAAAATTATTTATGTGTTTAACCATTTTTACTTTTTTGGGTCACTAGCCGTTTGGCAACAAAATCAGACTCGAGAAGTGTGTTAGGCCTGCCTGACACATTTTGTAGTGCACTGCCTCATTTTGCGTGCCACCTGGTTCCATTTGGTAAATGTGGGTCGAGTCCCATTACGATGATCGACCGTGGCTTTTTTCCCACATCAGTAATAAATGGGGCCACTACATCCTCAAATATCTATAAATAGGCATTGGAGGGTGAGTTTAGGAGGAGGATTTTTGGAAACTAAAGGGAGACTCTTTCATTTTTAAAACTCAACCTATAAATCCAAAGGCAACTAGTGTGGCATGTGCCATAAGCATGGGGTGCACGCCATAGTCTCCTGTGGTGCAAGGCATTTCAATTCATAGGCTTTGAATGTACAAAAACTCAATAAACGTCTCGATTCAGAGATCGAGTGGCCAAGCTTAACCGTAAATGGTTCGTGATGCGTTTTAAGTCATATATGGTTCAAATAAATAAATAAAATGAGATTGAGAATAATGATTGATGTATTTGCTCATCTTTCAAAGATGAACATCAAGATCATGATTTTAAATCTCATATAACCATTTAAATTCTTGTGCTTTAATTATTGTTCTTTAATTTACAAGCACTTTATTATTTTGCCTTTTAATTAATGCCTTTAAATTCAACGCTTATGGTTCATTATTATGCTAACTCCTTTATTCTTTATTCTTATATTATGAACATGCATCATATTTCCATTGTGTGAATGAGTGATTGATTGTTGGTTGGGCTGTATGATTCTATGATTCTAAAAACAATGTTTATTATGTGTTTGTGTTGATTATGGATGTTTTACTCTTATTATGCTTTAGTATTGTATTATTGCAAAATGTAAAGGATCTATATGGATTCCTAATATGGCTTGTATGTAATATTAATTGGGTTTGGGAAATTTGGAGGGGTGAGGGTAGATTGTAATAATTAGGGTGGTTTTTAATTTTTTTCTCCTCCCTCCTTTCTATGTAGAATTTTTTTGTTTCATGTTTATTATGTTTGTAATAATTTGCTTGAATCACATGCTTTCCAAAAATTACATTAAAAATGTTTTACATCTCATTAAGAGTTAATCTTATTATTAATCATTATGAATCTTTGGACAATGAGGAGATTGGTTTAACCGGGCGAAATGAGTGCGTAACACCTTCCCATTTTGTACTTAACTCCCGAACCCCGTCTCTGGTTTAAAACAAGATTAATCGATTTCAAAGAATTGACTAATTCGAGAATTTTCCCTAAATAAGGGTGGCGACTCCAAAATAAAAACTCTTACCAAAGTAGGAGAAACTTTTTTGAGGATTAAACGGGTTTAATAAAAGAAAACATTTTGTTTAAAATCAATCAAGTCTGTTCAAAATGATTCTTTCTGTGAATACTCAAATTTTGAGGCTCAAAAAGCCAGTTTTCCCGGCCGCGATAGTGCCGGCAGCCCTTAAAGGCGGCGGTAGCCGCTATCGCAGGCGGCGGCAGCCGCCGGCGACAGCGGCTGCAGTCACCTGTGAATCCCCATTTTTTTGAGGCCCACAAAGCCTGCTTTCTCGGACTGCAGACAGTCCGGCCGGACCGATGGCCATTTTGGAAGTTCACCGAAAGTATGCTAATATGGTACTTGAAATGTCCGAAAAATTATGAGGATCACGGAACTGGTCTCGGAATATTTTTTGGAGGTCCGGAACTCCCGGAAAAGCCTCCGGAACGAAAAAAGAAAAAGAAAGAAGAAAAGGCACACATGCCCGCCCGCGGGGGTGGGATTGCCCGCCCAGGCCAGGCGGGCACGCCCCCCCAAACCAGGCGGGCACGCCCGTCCAAGCCAGGCGGGCATGCCCGCTCGGCTAGGGCGGGCATGCCCGCCCAGCTAGGGCGGGCGCGCCCGCCCAGACCAGGCGGGCATGCCCGCCCTCGAAGGCGGGCAGGGGCGCCCGGGATCACGTTTTTTCCTATAAAAAACGGCTCTGGGGCTCCATTTTGAGACACTCAGTCTGTGTTAACGGACGCTCCTTCTCCCTACGCTCTTTGCGATTCTTTACTGCTTTCTTGCATTTTTTAATTTTAGTTTTATTTTATTGTTGTGATACTTGGTCACTTAAAATTAAATTAAAATTAATTCCCTTAACGAGGAGCTTAACCTGGAGTTAAGAAGCGGTCGACGATTAAATCAGGTACATGAACTGAACTCTGCCTATTTAATTTTAGCACTTCATGCATGCTTCTTTTCTACTCCTAATAATTCTACAATTGCATAAATGCATCCATGCCATCATTAGGCAAACAAATTGCCTCAATTAAATAAATTTAGGCTAAATGCCCGATTAATTAATAATCGCGGTATTAAGGCCTAAATCCGACAATATTGGCTCAAAACACCTAGTTAATTAATAGCTATGGTGTAATCGCCTTTATTTCAAACAAATCCTGCTTAAGTCCAATTAATTAATAATTGTGGCTAAAAGCCTTAATTGATCACGTTTTGGCAACAAGTTGCCTACAATTAAATCGATCTTTTGGCAAAATGCCTTAAAATTAATCAACTTATTTTGGCAAAAAGCCTTAAATCAATCATTTTGGCGACAATCGCCCAATCAACATCATTTTGGCAATCAAATTGCCTAAATCACTCTTTTGGGCTAAAAGCCTTAAAATCAATCATTTTGGCGACAATCGTCTAAAATTAATCATTTTTGGCAACGATTGCCTAAATCAATCTTTTTGGCTAAAAGCCATTAAAATCAACATTTTGGCATCAAATGCCTAAAAATCAATCAATTCTTTGGCAAAATGCCTAAACAAAATGCACAAAGCATACACACACTCATGCATTAAGCATACCCATTCAAAGCCGTTCAAAGAAGGCCTATCGAACTACGTTGACTTTGATCTTCCATTCAAACGGAAGTACGTAGGCACGTCCAGGATTTAACCCCGGGCGGCAAGTCGAAATCACATAAACATTTTTCATTAGTCTAAATCACATTAATCACCCTGCAAAGCATTCATTCATAGGTTAGTTCTTCAGCATGACATAGTCTCGGGATCCATCTCGGGTTTGTAGACCATGCCTTTAACATTGGGATAATTAATCTAGTAACTAGGTTAATTAAAATTGGAGTCACTTAGGGTTTTTTCCTAGTTTACCCTAAAATAATTAAACAAGGTGGCGACTCACACATCACGTGCATTTCTTCCTTAGTCACATGCATCCATATGCGTATGATGTTTTGGGGAGGGGTTCACAGTTTGGCGACTTCACTGGGGAGTTATGTAATCTTTTTGCATAAGTGGACTACAATTGCTGCATAGACTAACCGGCCCTTCTTTAGGGCATTATGTTACTATGCTTTGTTTTGCAGGGTACCTTGACATGAATCGAGTGTTCTTTCTTTAAGAATACTTGATGAGAAAATCTGAACTTAATTGACGAATTTGATTAAAACATTTAAATTTGTTGATTTATTTGCACGATCGAGAATCTTTTTCTCCATTTCATAAAAAATGAATTTCAAATGAATTTCTTCTCTCTCTGTTCAAACTTCTGAGTCTGGATAGCAAGTAGCGCTGATCGGCAGGTCTCTGATTATGTCGACGGACAGCCAAAGCGTCCTCCCTGTTACCGCAAACCGCCCCTAATCCTTTTGGGGGTGGCCCATGAGTATGCGTACCGTTGGACCCATGCGAAACTCTTTGTTTCACATGTGGTTAGGTATATCCTTACTCAAGGTTCAAGGGTCCCTTTATAAGCCAATTCTCTATTTGTGTCATAGCTTATAGAACCTATCCTTTAGGACTGTATGCACCCAATGGTACGAATCATATCATTAAACGAAGTATGACGTGATGTTGTGCGCATTCATGACATATCATCTCATTAAAAAGAACATTCCATTTCAAAAGCTGGAAAATCACATTTTGGTCCCTGAGACTTGAAAAATTACATTTTTGGCCCCTAAGGCCCAAAAATTCTCAATTTGGCCACAGAGGCCCGGAAATTCCCAATTTGGCCCTTGAGGCCCAAAAATTCCCAATTTGGCCACAGAGGCCCGGAAATTCCCAATTTGGCCCCTGAGGCCCGAAAATTCCCAATTTGGCCACAGAGGCCCAAAAATTCACAATTTGGCCCCTAAGGCCCAAAAATTCTCAATTTGGCCCCTAAGGCCCAAAAGTTCCCAATTTGGCCACAGAGGCCCAAAAATTCACAATTTGGCCCCTAAGGCCCAAAAATTCTCAATTTGGCCCCTAAGGCTCAAAAATTTTCAATTTGGCCCCAGAGGCCCAAAAATGCCCAATTTGGCCACAAAGGCCTAAAAGTTCACATTTTGGCCCCTAAGGCCCAAGAAAAAATTTTCTTTGAGAACTTAGGGCCATTCGAAAAGTCGAGGTGTCCTAGCGTACCAGCATTACCCTACCACATAGGGTCAGACCGTCCCATCTCACAGGGTCAAGTCATTCTTCCCTATACCAACACCACCCAACATTGTTTGGTCATACCACCCCACATCATAAGGGTCAAGTCCAAATACCTTACCCATACACTACCCGACCTCACACTATCTCACATACCCTATGAAAACACCTTAAATAGGATTAGTCTAATCGTTTTGACTATGTCCTTTCACAGGTACCCCCCGTTCAAGTGCCAGTCACGCCTACAGTACTATCACCGACCTCACCAGCTTCACCAGCTTCACCAGCTACACCAGTTTTACCTATAACTCCTACAACCCTACCTGCACCAATGGCATCACCCACTGACATCCAAAATCTCATTGAACAACTGGAGGCCAGGATGGAGGCCAGAATGAATGAGGCATTGGCTGCCCAAAAGACTGCCTTAATAGCTGAACTAGGTGGTGGTAATGGAAACGGGGCTTCCGCTGGGGGAAGTGGACCTGCTACCTCCAATCAGGGTCCTGCTGCTGAACCAACAAACCCGGCCCTTAACCTGGATGACATGCCCGCCAGAACTGCTCCTAAGCTGGAAGCTCAGAAAATGAGAGAAAAACTAGAATTGTTGGAAAGGTCAATCACTGCCCTTAAGACACATAAAGAGGTGGTGGACATGGACTCCTTGTCCTTGTTCCCCGGATCAAGATTACCTACAAAATTCAAGATGCCTAACATGGACAAGTTTGACGGAACCACTTGTCCCAAAACGCACCTGAAAATGTATGTGGGTGCCCTAAACCCGTTTGGCCTGAACAGCGAGCTCCTTGCTCAGTTGTTTCAGCAATCTTTGACTGGTGCTGCATTAAGATGGTTTGTAAGCTTGGATCGTTCCAAAATGAAGAATTGGGAGGACATATGCAACGCTTTCAACACGCAGTACCATTATAATATCGAAGTGGATGTTACTCGGAGGGAGCTGGAAACCACTAAACAAAAGAACAATGAGTCCTTCTCCTCGTTCCTTTCGAGGTGGAGAGCCAAAGTTGCTCAAATGATCAACCGACCCTCTGAACAGGAACAAGTTGATATAATAATCAAGAATTTACTGCCTGTCTATCAGTCACAGCTTCAAACACAGTACTTGCCTACGTTCCAATCGCTCATTGCGATTGCAACTAAGGTGGAAGACTTAATCCAGTTGGGTAAACTCAAAGAATACTCATACAAGAAGCAGAATCATGCTGGGTCCAGTGAGACAAATGAAATAGCCAGTATAATCCCCACGAATCCTTTACATGTTGGGAATTTGGGAAGCAATCAGCCAAGGAGGCAATATACTAATCTCGGCATGCCAATCCTTTTGGTGTTCCGAGAAGTAGTGAAAGCAAATTTACTGAAGCCCTTAGAAGCAAGGCCATTACCAAACCCCCTGCCCCGGAATTTCAAAGCCAATGAATACTGTGAGTACCATCAAGGACATGGGCATAAGACCGAATCATGCTGGACTTTGAAAAACCGTCTACAAGACCTGGTTGACAATGGGTCCATCATCCCCAAGAGCAAGCTGAACATCAACCGATCCCTTGCCTAACCATGGGATTAATGCCAAAAAAAATTGCTGAACAAGAATCATTTGATCTTTTCGAACTTTTCTTAGAAATGAATGAAGTTTGTGTCTGAGAAGGTTGAGGTCAAGCCTCCAAAAGAACAAAGGAATTGTTCAAGACCAACACCAACATGTCTGATCGATTGAAGCATCGAGAAGAACAAAGTCACTACAGTCAATCTAATCCTAGTCCATCACAGTCCACCTAGAGTCTATCTTTTAGGGTCTATTTTTTTTTTTCTTTTCATTTTCATTTCCATTCAAGTTTTCATTTGTAAATCTAAGTGTCTTTTGTACACAAGTTTTGTCTTATCAATAAAAAAGGGATCAGTTTACGTTCCAATCATGTTTCCCTATTCTTTCCTGTGAAAGCACAAAAAAAAAATCAAAAAAATAATAAAAAATAAAAAAAAAAGGATGATAAAAAAAAAGATAATAAAAATTGGCAAAGAAAAATGCATTCATCCTTTCATTTGCTCTGCATCAATCAAAGCTGGGGGCATCCTAAGAAGCACCATCAAAGGGGAAGTTTTGAAGGGTAATCATGAAAAGGATCCAGCAAAGGGTACGCAAGACTTCAAACAGTACCGAGGCAAAGCCGATTGAAGGGGTTAGGGCCAGAATGGTTCCTCCGAAAACCCAGGAATGGAAGATGCTCCAACAGAGAGGTGTCTGAATTTTGAGCTTGAAAGCGACAGAATAAAGAAGTTATATTTGGAATTGGGTTGGGTCTGCACGAAGTCGCAATGCTATCCATACACTACTCAAGTCATCTCAGAATCAAGTTGCCTCGAAATTCTTTATGGAGAGGCTGCTTCTAAGCAAGCAAAAGGAAAAACGGGACAGAAGGAACCCCTGGTCAAAAGGAAGCAAACAAAGCAAAAGAAAAAAAATGGGTCAAAAGGAACTTCTGCACAAAAGAAGGAAATCAAGGACAAAGCTATAGGAAATCAAGTTGTCAGAAATGGGTCAACTACAAGCTCTCTGTTAAATTTAAGCCCATCACGGGTAGATGACAAATCATTTCAGCCATAAGGACAAAGATCAAGCGGCTGCTCATATTTTAAAAAAAAAAGCAAGTTAAAAGAAGCAGTCATTTTCACAAATTGGATGACAACAAACACCTTGAAAATCAAGCGCCAAGCATGGCACAAGTACAAGTGTCCTTATAAACAAGGATCATTTATCAAAACAAGGCAAAGGAAGAGTCTCCTCAAAATTCCTTATGGAGAGGAGAACCATTGAGGAAATAAGTTTCAAATTCAGAAGAAGATAAAGTTCAAGAAAAGGAATCAAATTAACCTCAAGAATTCAAACATGGCAAAGCCACAAACTCAAAGCATAAAAGCTTCTTCATCACTCAAGCCACTCAAGTTACCACCACAATGTGGGTATTCAAAACTCTTTGTGATGAATACAAGTCATATTTCAGTCAACCAGTGGTAAAACCACTACAACAACAAAGTCAGATTCGCCTAAGGTCATCACTATCATACGAGCTCGAGTCAATAAGTTGATTCAACATCATCAAAGTCGGGAATGAATCCTGCAAAGACATCAAGCCGGGAAGAAATCCCGCGAAGAAATCAAGTCAGAAATGAATTCTGCATCAACATCAAGTCGGGAAGGAATCCCGCAAAGACATCCAGTCGGGAATGAATCCCGTAAAGACATCAAGCCGGGAAGAAATCTCACAAAGAAATCAAGTCAGAAATGAATTCTGCATCAACATCAAGTTGGGAAGGAATCCCGCAAAGACATCCAGTCGGGAATGAATCCCGTAAAGACATCAAGCCGAGAAGAAATCCCGCAAAGAAATCAAGTCAGAAATGAATTCTGCATCAACATCAAGTCGGGAAGGAATCCCGCAGAGACATCAAGCCGGGAAGAAATCCCGCGAAGAAATCAAGTCGGGAAGGAATCCCGAAGAAATCAAATTGGAAATGAAGTCCACAATTAGCATTAAGGCGAAATTGAATTTTGCCCCAACAGCAAGTCGGAAATAAATTCCGCACCAAGACGGAAAGGAATTCCGCACTAACATCAAGCCGGAGATGAATTCTGCACCAGCCGAGCACGAAGTTCGCATCCGGAAGGAACTACGAAAGACCTGATTCTCCCCATTCCCCGAAGAGCTCTTGGAGATACGTAGGCAGCCGCAAAGGCACGGTCACAAACATAAGTTTGCATCATAAATAGCAATTTCGCTTTGCCAATATAAAAAAATAAAAAATAGAAAAAAAAGAGAAGAAAAGAAAAATAAAAGCTGGAGTTGAAAACCTGAAAGGACGGCTTCAGGCAAGAATTGAGCCCGCTAGGCTGAAAACCCTAAAGGGCGGTCTAGGCAAAAGTTAGGGCAAAGAGCCTGCTAGAGTTGAAAACCCGAAAGGGCGGCTACTAGGCAAAAGTTAGGGCAAAGAGCCTGCTAGAGTCGAAAACCCGAAAGGGCGGCTACTATGCAAAAGTTAAGGCAAAAAAAAAAAAAAAAAAAAAGAAGAAAAAAGTGCTTTCATGAATTCTTTTAGAGAGTCCATTTTTGTAGGATAAACAGCAAAGTATGTCCTTAAAAAAATCCCTTTCAAAGGTCTCCTTGGGAGTATATAAATCATTTTTTCCAGGAATCACTGAATTCCTTCGAGTCAAAGTTCACTACAAGAAAAATTTGAGTCTCTAAATCGAGTCTCCAATGAGTCTCTAAAATCAAGTCTCCATCACCAGTGGTCATTCCACAACGAGTCACAAAAATCGAGTCATTCTCAAAAGTTCGTTTTGAAAGCGTCACTCTTTGAGTCATTCCTCGAAAAAAGAGAGAGAGGAAAATGTCAATTCAATCCCCGGGGTTTCCAAAACAACCCTAAAAAAAATGTCAAACATAATCATTGAGAGGTAATTCTTTAATACCTCGTCTCCACTCGGATCATCGTTTCTTCGATCCTTTCAGACGAGCGATGTCATCCACATCGTCCGTTTCCTCGAGTCATATAAGTGGCTTTGTTCTCTTTGATTCCTCAATCGATTGGACAAGTACAACACCAATGTTTTGAAGTATTCCATGGTCAGCACCATTCTAGGGGCAAGAAGTGATAAGAACCTTCACCATTCTCCCATCACAGAGGGGGCAAAATCCTCCAAGTCGGATTCAGGGGCAAGTGCTAAAAAAAAAACATACACAACCCAGGGTGGAACCCAACCATCGTCAACCTCTTTTACACAAACCCAGGGTAGAACCCGGTTAATGGTTAACCTTTTTCTTCCATAAAACCTAGGGTGAAACCCCAACCAATAACCAACCATTTTTCATCCAAAACCAAGCCATTTGATCATTTCGACTTTAGGTGGACCCTTGGTTCTCAAAGAAAAAAAACAAAAATAAAACAAATCTCTTTTCAAGCCCTCATTAAGAGGCAAAACATCTTCTCAAGTCCTCTAAGAGGCAAAATCTCTTTTCAAGTCCTCTAAGAGGCAAAATCTCTTTTCAAGCCCTCATTAAGAGGCAAAACATCTTTTCAAGCCCTCATTAAGAGGCAAAACATCTTTTCAAGCCCTCATTAAGAGGCAAAATCTCTTTTCAAGCCCTCATTAAGAGGCAAAACATCTTTTCAAGCCCTCATTAAGAGGCAAAATCTCTTTTCAAGTCCTCAAAGAGGCAAAAACATCTTTAAGTGGCAAACATAAATCCATGCATTTGATCATTTCATTTCAAAGAAAAATCCAACGGCGGGGTTTCCTCCTCTGCCCATCCTCAAAATTTGCTCCTTCAGACGGCCACTGGCTCTCATAAATCATTTTTATGATAGTCAGTGGGGGGCAACTGTGAATACTCAAATTTTGAGGCTCAAAAAGCCAGTTTTCCCGGCCGCGACAGTGCCGGCAGCCCTTAAAGGCGGCGGTAGCCGCTATCGCAGGCGGCGGCAGCCGCCGGCGACAGCGGCTGCAGTCACCTGTGAATCCCCATTTTTTTGAGGCCCACAAAGCCTGCTTTCTCGGACTGCAGACAGTCCGGCCGGACCGATGGCCATCTTGGAAGTTCACCGAAAGTATGCTAATATGGTACTTGAAATGTCTGAAAAATTATGAGGATCACGGAACTGGTCTCGGAATATTTTTTGGAGGTCCGGAACTCCCGGAAAAGCCTCCGGAACGAAAAAAGAAAAAGAAAGAAGAAAAGGCACACATGCCCGCCCGCGGGGGTGGGCATGCCCGCCCAGGCCAGGCGGGCACGCCCCCCCAAACCAGGCGGGCATGCCCGCTCGGCTAGGGCGGGCACGCCCGCCCAAGGCAGGCGGGCATGCCCGCCCAGACTAGGCGGGCATGCCCGCCCTCGAAGGCGGGCAGGGGCGCCCGGGATCACGTTTTTTCCTATAAAAAACGGCTCTGGGGCTCCATTTTGAGACACTCAGTCTGTGTTAACGGACGCTCCTTCTCCCTACGCTCTTTGCGATTCTTTACTGCTTTCTTGCATTTTTTAATTTTAGTTTTATTTTATTGTTGTGATACTTGGTCACTTAAAATTAAATTAAAATTAATTCCCTTAACGAGGAGCTTAACCTGGAGTTAAGAAGCGGTCGACGATTAAATCAGGTACATGAACTGAACTCTGCCTATTTAATTTTAGCACTTCATGCATGCTTCTTTTCTACTCCTAATAATTCTACAATTGCATAAATGCATCCATGCCATCATTAGGCAAACAAATTGCCTCAATTAAATAAATTTAGGCTAAATGCCCGATTAATTAATAATCGCGGTATTAAGGCCTAAATCCGACAATATTGGCTCAAAACACCTAGTTAATTAATAGCTATGGTGTAATCGCCTTTATTTCAAACAAATCCTGCTTAAGTCCAATTAATTAATAATTGTGGCTAAAAGCCTTAATTGATCACGTTTTGGCAACAAGTTGCCTACAATTAAATCGATCTTTTGGCAAAATGCCTTAAAATTAATCAACTTATTTTGGCAAAAAGCCTTAAATCAATCATTTTGGCGACAATCGCCCAATCAACATCATTTTGGCAATCAAATTGCCTAAATCACTCTTTTGGGCTAAAAGCCTTAAAATCAATCATTTTGGCGACAATCGTCTAAAATTAATCATTTTTGGCAACGATTGCCTAAATCAATCTTTTTGGCTAAAAGCCATTAAAATCAACATTTTGGCATCAAATGCCTAAAAATCAATCAATTCTTTGGCAAAATGCCTAAACAAAATGCACAAAGCATACACACACTCATGCATTAAGCATACCCATTCAAAGCCCTTCAAAGAAGGCCTATCGAACTACGTTGACTTTGATCTTCCATTCAAACGGAAGTACGTAGGCACGTCCAGGATTTAACCCCGGGCGGCAAGTCGAAATCACATAAACATTTTTCATTGGTCTAAATCACATTAATCACCCTGCAAAGCATTCATTCATAGGTTAGTTCTTCAGCATGACATAGTCTCGGGATCCATCTCGGGTTTGTAGACCATGCCTTTAACATTGGGATAATTAATCTAGCAACTAGGTTAATTAAATTGGAGTCACTTAGGGTTTTTTCCTAGTTTACCCTAAAATAATTAAACAAGGTGGCGACTCACACATCACGTGCATTTCTTCCTTAGTCACATGCATCCATATGCGTATGATGTTTTGGGGAGGGGTTCACACTTTCCGAATTCAATCTTTTGCGAAAAATTAGACATCCTCACTAGTTCCTCACTAGTTCCCGAATCCTCGTCAATTTTAATGATTAGTGCATTTTATCCATTTATACCAACGTCCAGAGTCAAACTTAGTGTTTTCCTAGATTCTTCCCTCAAAATAAAAAATGTAAGTGTCGACTCCTTTTCAAAGAAAGCAATCAGATTAGCTTTCACACCGTGAACCCAACTCAATATAAGCATTCCGATTCCTTTTTAGCGGATTGGTCAAGGCGCTCAAGTCAGTGCCTCATAGGCATACAGGACTTTCCTACACTAGAAATCTAGAAAATTAAAAGGAATCTAATTGGCTGTAAGTTGTGACCTGTGCCACTACTTACACAGACAACAAACTTTTAGTTGATCATAGGTCTCCATCACAACCAATGAAGAATGGGTGATTTTAATCACCAAATTGTTGACCATGATTTCAGCACCAGGCTTTAGGAAATTATACTACAAATCCAACAACGTGAGAATCAACTTGACCGGACGTCATTTGGACCTCGAACGGACTCCAAAAAGCCCAAAAACCCAAAAATCAAGCCAAAATGGTAGGGCAATAATTTGCCTTGATCGGCACCGACCTGCCCAGTGCTGGTACCGATCACTAGCCAGTTGATACCAATAGAGCCCTGCCAAGCAGTCATCACCAGTACCGATGTTAACATGGCCGATACCGGTGCTGACATGCTCAGTACCAACTAGCTCAGGCTCAGCCTATAAATAAGGCACTCCCCCCCCCCATTTCAGGCACTTCTTGTTGCTTGATCGAGCGCTTCTCAAGCATTAATGATTTTATTTTCTCCCTTGTGTGAACGATTCTAAGGCTCTATAGTCTGACTTTGGTCATCTTCCTTAGTTGAGCCAAAGAGTGACTTGGTTCTTAAAAGTCGATCATTTCAACTTTTACTTACACTTTTGTCTTCCTTAGACCAAAGCCAGTTAAATATATAATATATAAGACTTGATTCGGGTCCTCGTGCCCTACCTTTACTTTGTGGAGAAAGACTCAACATCCTTGGCTGTTTTTCAACATGGAACTCCAAAGCCGCACACTTGTCCTCCCAACCTTCAAACCCCTCGACCTAGAGTATAAATACTAAACTCGATCTTTGTCAATTAAGCTCGGTCCCTCTGGCACTTTATAACTATCAAGAATTGAATAATATTAAAAACAAATATTTTTTGCACCTGTCAAAAATCCGCATATATATACTGTTGGCTCGAGGGTCAAATTCTAATCTCAGAATTTTGATGATTAAAACAAAACAAATAAATTTAAATTATATTATTTGTACTAATATTATTTTATGCATAATTCTTATGGAAAGAAAAAGGCAAGTCCTACATAGTGTGTGAAGATATCCGAAGACCCTAGTGATTAGGTTTTTAGGATACATTGTAGGATAGAGAGAAAATTCATCTATAAGCACATAAATTAATTTTTTCTCTCATCAAAAATATTTTTCTGAAATTAGATTCTTCAAAATAAATTCTTTCGTCAAAAATTTTTATTTTTGAAAATATTCTTTAAAAATCTAAACGATTTAATTACCTAAATTTAAAGAGATTATGTCTCTAACGATTTTGGTAATAAATCATATACTTTCTTTTTCGGAAATTCTCTTTGAAGATCTAAAGGATTTTAATTTATTTTCTTACCAAAAACGAAGGAATATTGTATCTTTTCGTTTTTAGTAAGTAGTATCTTTTCGAAAAATATTTTCCAAATAAAATGCTTTCGAAAATTTTTTTTAAAGGAAAGGAAGATCGTCTTTTATTTTCTTACCAAAAGGATAAAATAAGTTTTTGGCAAAATAAGATTTTCATATCTTCTAAATAAGGAAAGCAAATATTCTGATTTCAAAATAAAATATCCTCTTTCCAAAATCGAGAGTCACATATCTCTCTATAAAAAGGAGCTTTCACGCTTTGAGCCTAGTGGAAGAAAGAGTTTTCGTTTTAAGAGCACTCTCTCATTGATCACATCTTTATCTCTCAAAACTTACTCTCTACACCCATTTTTCTTTTCATCTTTACACTTCACGTTTTTATCTTTGAAGAGAAAAGAATTTTGTTAACTACTTTTTGAAAAACAGTTCTGTGTTCTAAACATTTTTCTAATCTGAAAAGCTATTTTTCCTATGCTTATATGTGCATTTCTTTCTATTTATTTAGATTCTGTAATTTATAGTAGACAGGTTTTTATTTGATAAACATTTGTGTAATAGCTTAGGTGAAAAGCTATTGTGAAAGAGGTTATCAAGCAACCTTCTCCGTGAGAGAGATTCTAATGTCTTGAATTGAGTTTCTGTACTCTGCTAAAAACAGAAAGGGTTGAGGTTAACTAGAACCTTTAGAAAATCTAGTGGGATACAGGTAGATCTAGGTGTTGATCTATTGCCTTGTACTGTTGGTTTGTCTCTTACCCTTGAAAAGAGATAACATAGTTAAGGATCTCAAGATGAGTCTTGGGGAGTGGATGTAGACGAGTTAGTGCCGAACCACTATAAATCACTGTGTTGATCTTTTTAATTTCTGAAGTTTTGCTTGATACTGCTTTTATTTACACTTCTGTTTATATTTTAGAAATGCTAAAGTTGTTAACGATTCTGAGGTTCTAAAACTGGAATAAGTCTTATCTTCTCTGAATATTAGAACTCTGGAATTCTAATAAGTGAATATACCAAGTTCTAACTGTTCTTCTATTCACAGTATATTTCACTACTGGGGTTTCTAATTAATTTTCTAAACTTTATAAGGAAGTTCTAATCTCAATAGCTTTTCTTCATAAAGCAGTTCTGATATTGAATAAGACATTGTGAAGCAGTTCTAATTAATAGTTGTACTTTGCATAGTCTTTCTATCTTTTATGAATAGAACATTGTGAGGTAGTTCTAATCCATAATCTATTCTCACAAGATCTTTATTTTTCCACTGCACTTAGAATTCTATATTTTGTTTTAAATTCTAAAATTTATATCTGTTTTTAGAAAACCCAATTCACCCCCCTCTTGGGTTGTGCCATACACATACAAGACCCATAATCTGGTATCAGAGCCTTGGCTCTTAACTTACCGATGCTTAACCGCTTAAGAGATAAGATCCCATGGCAACCTCACTTCCTCTTACTTTTTTAGAAGGTCAATCTGTTTCTAGACCTCCTTTGTTCAATGGTTCTAATTACTCTTATTGGAAAACTAGAATGGAAAACTTCATGAAATCAGTTGATATAAACTGCTAGAGGAATGTTATCACTGGTCCTCGTATTCCCATGAAAGTTGTAGGAGATGAGATTGTTAGAAAAACAAAAGAAGAATATACGGATGCTGATTGGAATGATATTGCTATAAAAGCAAAAGCTATTAATATTCTTCACTATGCTTTAGATGCAACTGAATACAACAAAGTGTCTGGATGTAAATCGGCGACAGAAGTATGGGAAAAACTTAAAGTCACCTATGAGGGTACAGATAGAGTAAAGGAATCCTGAATAAATATCCTTTGGAGAGAATATGAGATGTTTAGTATGAAAGAAGGAGAAACTATTGTAGAGTTAAATTCTAGATTTACTAATATAGTTAATCCTTTGAGAACTCTCGGTAAATAAATTTCAGAAGATGAGCTTGTTAAGAAAATCCTTAGAATTCTACCTAAAAAAATGGGATTCTATAGGAACTGTCATGAATTATAAAGAGACTCCCGTCACTTATGATTATCTTATAGGAGCTCTTATTTCAGAAGAAATGAAATGTTCTTTGACCATAGAAGATAAGAAAAAGAAAGGACTGGATTTGAGGGTAGATTCTAGTGAAGCAAGTTCTTTTGATCTTGATAGTGATGATTTAGCACTAGTTGCTAAAAGATTTAAAAAGTTCTATAGAAAGAGTGGAAGGCCACAGAAAAAGTTTAACAAAAAGAACTTTCCACCCAAAAATAGTAACTTACCTAAGAAAGAACCTTCTGAAGTTATCAAGCCTAATTGTCCTAAATTGAAAAAGAAGTCAACAAAAGAGAAGCTGAAGCAGGCTTTTGTAGCTACATGGAGTGATTCAGATGATTCTAATCCTGAAAGCCACAGTGATCAAGAAGAAATTGCTAATATCTGTCTAATGGCTACTATTGATTCTGACTCCAAAGAAATCAGTACTCTGACTTCAACACAGAAAGCTGAAATCAACGAAACAAATGCAATGGTCCAGAAGAATGAAGAAAGCACTGTAAGTATTTCTGAACCTGAATCAGAAAATGATCTTCTAAATACTTACAATAATCTTTGCAATGAGTTTGTTAGAAAGCATAAAGTTCTAAAGACTGTGAATACTCAAATTTTGAGGCTCTAAAAGTCAGTTTTCCCGGCCGGGGCGGTGGCGGCCGCCCTTAAAGGCGGCGGTAGCTGCTATCGCCTGTGAATACCCTTTTTTTTTTTTAGGCTCACAAAGCCTGTATTTCTCCGACTGCAGACAGTCCGGCCGGACCGGAGGCCATTTTGGAAGTTCACCGAAAGTATGCCAATATGGCACTTAGAACGTCCGGGACGTCGCGAGGATCATGGAACTGGTCCCGGAATATTTTTTGGAGGTCCAGAGCTCCCGAAAAAGCCTCCGGAGCGAAAAAATCAGCAGAACCGCCGGCCCAGCCACCGAGCTCCGGCGGCCCGGCCGCCGGACAGGGCCGCCGAGACCCGGCGGCCCGGCCGCCGAAGCGGGCCGCCGAACCCCGGCGGCCCAGCCGCCGAAACAGTCCGTTTTTGCCTATAAAAGCAGCCCTGGGCCTTCTGTTTTCCTCACTCAGTCTGTGTTGACGGACGCTCCTTCTCCCTGCGCTCTTTGCGATTCTTTACTGCTTTCTTGCATTTTTTAATTTTAGTTTTATTTTATTGTTGTGATACTTGGTCACTTAAAATTAAATTAAAATTAATTCCCTTAACGAGGAGCTTAACCTGGAGTTAAGAAGCGGTCGACGATTAAATCAGGTACATGAACTGAACTCTGCCTATGTAATTTTAGCACTTCATGCATGCTTCTTTTCTACTCCTAATAATTCTACAACTGCATAAATGCATCCATGTCATTATTAGGCAAACAAATTGCCTCAATTAAATAAATTTAGGCTAAATGCCCGGTTAATTAATAATCGTGGTATTAAAGCCTAAATCCGACAATATTGGCTTAAAATACCTAGTTAATTAATAGCTATGGTGTAATCGCCTTTATTTCAAACAAATCTGGCTTAAGTCCAATTAATTAATAATTGTGGCTAAAAGCCTTAATCGATCACGTTTTGGCAACAAATTGCCTACAATTAAATCAATCTTTTGGCAAAATGCCTTAAAATTAATCAACTTATTTTGGCTAAAAGCCTTAAATCAGTCATTTTGGCGACAAACGCCCGAATAATCACCTTTGGCAAACAAATTGCCTAAATCTTTTGGCTAAACGCCTTCCAATACCAACTTTTGGCACAAATGCCTTAATCACTTTGGCGACAAATCGCCTAACCAATTTTTGGCAATAAATTGCCTAAATCACATCAATTTTTGGCAACAATTGCCTAAATCAATCTTTTTTGGCTAAAAGCCATTAAAATCAACATTTTTGGCATCAAATGCCTAAAAATTAATTTTCAGGCAGAATGCCTAAACAAAAATGCACAAAGCATACACACACTCATGCATAAAGCATACCCATTCAAAGCCCTTCAAAGAAGGCCTATCGAACTACGTTGACTTTGATCTTCCATTCAAACGGAAGTACGTAGGCACGTTTGGGATTTAACCCTGAGCGGCAAGTCGAAATCACATAAACATTTTCATTGGTCCAATTATTTCATCTTACACCCTGCAAAGCATTCATTCATGGTTAGTTCATCAGCATGACATAGTCTCGGGATCCACCTCGGGTTCATGGACCATGCCTTAACCATTTGGGTTAATTAATCTAGCATTTAGGTTAATTAAAATTGGAGTCACTTAGGGTTTTTTCCTAGTTTACCCTAAAATAATTAAACAAGGTGGCGACTCACACATCACGTGCATTTCTTCCTTAGTCACATGCATCATATGCATTTGATGTTTTGGGGAGGGGTTCACAAAGACAGATTTCAGAAAATTAAAATCTGAAAGTAATCATCTAAAATATGCTTTTTATCAAGAAGTTACATGCAAAGATCTCATCACAGAAATCAAAGATCTTAAAAGTTGTAATAATCGATTTTCAGAAAATCTAACACATCTTGGAGAAAAATGTAAAGATCTGAATTCTGAAAATGAATCCTTGAAAAATAAGATTAGAATTCTAAAATCAATTTCAGAATCGTTTTCTATAGAGAAGACAAGTTCTAGCTGTGATAGCATTTCTAAACTGAAACGTGTTTCTAATAAGAAAAATGCAGTTTCTAATGTTGTGACTTTTCAGGTGTACCTAAATCTGCTTGATCTTTTCAGGTGTGCCTAATGAGTGAGCTGAAAACAAAAATGTGGTACATGGATAGCGCTTGCTCTAGGCATATGACTGGTGATAGAAAGAAGTTCACCAGATTAGAAAAGAAAAAGGGAGGTACGGTAAGCTTTGGAGATAAAGCAAAAGGTAAAATCGTTGGTATTGGTGTGGTAGGTTCTAATCCTTCAATAGAAGATGTATGCTTAGTAGAAGGATTACATTACAACTTATTAAGTCATAGCAATGTCTGCAGGAGTGACCTAGGTATCGTCTGCAGTATCTGGATTAAGAGGAGACGATAATGGCTGATGCAAAGTTGTAGAAACATCTTGATCTGTACCAGGCGGAGGATCAGTGGAAGAAGTACCAGCACCATGCTAACTAGACATCCATATGACATGCGCTCAAAGCTCTATAAGTTATCTCTCCTACTCATCAACACGAGCCCATAATGCACTGATCTCCTCTGCACTATTGTCGGGCTATGGTCATGAGGAAGTTGCAAAAGCGTTAAATGCTGAGCCTGAGTCGCAGTAAAACTGTGATGCTTGGGACCCGATGCCATATACTTTTCTCTTTTTTTCGCCCCCTACGACCTCCAAGTAAAGTGCTAGCTCATCAATTCTTAGCCTAAGAACAAATAACATGCTCGCGAGCTGTGCTGTAGTTCTCCTGAAAACAACAAAATTAATTAATCAATGTAGTTGCGAGTTTTATTATATTGAACTTGTACACGTAAGAGAAGCCTAAAAGGTAAATGTAAATATTCTTCACTGTTACTTACATTGACGCCCAACGCACGTCTGTCGACAAACGTATTTCCATTGTGGTGCTTTGTGTGAGTGTAAGTGAACACCTCCATCGGTGTAGGCTCACGACCATATTTTTTGGCCTGTAATGAATTTAATTATACATGAGATATTAATATGGTGTCATTTCATTAATCATCAGTAAATGTAACTGTATGTTGACTCATTAATAATCGAGATGTCTCTGTAGTAGATGTTGATTCACCTATGTGTCGGGAAGGTTTTGCTCCGTCACCGCCAGTTTCGCTGCGTCTGTTTCGTGCAAATATGTTACACTTTCTCTTGAATGCAGGATCCGCCCAAGCCTTCTGCCAACTCTCCCAAGATCAAATGAAAACACAAATCAACATAAACTAATTTAAAAAAATTAATTTCAATACAAAATAAACACTTCTATAAATTATAGTCATTAATTTTTTTTTTTTTTACAAATTACAATTAACGAAATATTGTCATTTTTGTTTTACTCTCTTTTAGGCTTATCTTTCGGTCCTTATATAATTACTAGAGAGTAGAGACCCATTATATTCCTTTAATAATTTTAAAAATAAAACTTAAATTAACATTTTCACATTTATATTTCGGATTATATTTGAAATTTGAAACAAATATTAGATAATTTCTAAAGTCAATAATCCAATGCAAACTATGTTAATTGAGCCAAACTATATATAAATACTACATAAATACTGGTTTTATACCCGTATTATATACTATTATTATAAATACTACGTATTACTGATTATACTAAGTAATTAATAAAATAAGTCATTTGTTTACTAAGTAATTATACTAAGTAAGTTAATAAAAGAAAATAAATGTATAATATTATTTCAATTTTATTCATTACTAATTTATTTAGTCATTTTTTAGTTAAATAATTGTTATTTCTTAAAATAAGTCATTTGTTTACTTAACTATGTATTTCTTATATTATTTGCAATTGATAGTCGCTAAGTAGTTTTAATTTTTCATTTAGTCACTACAAACACTACAATTGCATTCAGATTGAAAAAAAAAAAGAAAAAAAACAAAAATAATAACTACAATAATAACTACAAAAAACAAAATTGCATTCATATTGAAAATGAAATCCACAAAAAAAAACCAAAAAAGGTACAAAAAAAAAAAAGACATCAAGAGGCGTACTTACTAACTAGGCGAACGTGAATGAAGAAGGAGGAAGAATCTCTGGCGATAGGGGCTTCTCCAGTGACCGGCGCTACAAGAGAGCGGAGAAGGAAGCGGCTGGGCTGGGAATGGCTGCGACAAAAAGGAGAAGGGGAAGGAAGAAGGAGCTGCGCTCGCGCAAGGCGACCAAGGGCTTATAAAGCCCTATTTTTTTTCGACCGAAATTCACTAAAAAATTGGTCGTAAATTTTAATCATGCGATGTCGTTTTGTGGTCAGACAAATTGTGACCAACTTACGACCAATATAATCGGTTGCAAAAGTGCCGGTCACAAATTGGTCACACAACGAAAGCTAAATTTGGCGCTGAACTGCAGTGCACAACTTTACGATAGGCTTTTAAACAGTCGCAAATCCGTCGCAAAATCGATCGTAAATTAGTCGCAATGGGGTCGCAAAATGAAAATCAAACTAGTGGAAATTACTAGCACTAGAATTAGCTATGGATCTTATTTCGATCGAAAAATCTGTAGTCGTTTGGTTGCAAATCTATCGGTGGATGTTCAATCTCCCATTCATCGTAATTGGTCGCAATATCATCGCAGTACATTGGTCACAGAAGCACATTTTTTTTTGTAGTGTTTCCTCAAAAACAAAAATAAATTAAGATGGCGACTCTAGCACATCACACACCGTCAAAGCGCTCCAAAGAGCCAACCTGACATGTTGGCTCAAGGGTCAAATTCTAATCTCGGAATTTTGATGTTTAAAACAAAACGAATAAATTTAAATTATATTATTTGTGCTAATATTATTTCATGCATAATTCTTATGGAAAGAAAATGAACAAGGCAAGTCCTACAAAAATCCATAGTGTGTGTGAAGATATCCGAAGACTCTAGTGGTTAGGCATTTAGGATACATTGTAGGATAGAGAGAAAATTCATCTATAAGCACAAAAACTAATCTTTCTCTCATCAAAAATATTTTTCAGAAATTAGATTCTTCAAAATAAATTCTTTCGTCAAAAATTTGTTTTCGAAAATATTCTTTAAAAATCAAAATGATTCAATTACCTAAAATTAAAGAGATTATGTCTCTAACGGTTTTGGTAATAAATCGTATGTTCTCTTTCGAAAATTCTCTTTGAAGATCTAAAGAATTTTAATTTATTCTCTTACCTAAAATGAAGAAAGATTGTATCTTTTTATTTTTAGTAAGTAGTATCTTTTCGAAGAATATTTCTCAAATAAAATGCTTTCGAAAATCTTTATGTTTAAGGAAAGGAAGATTGTCCCCTATTTTCTTACCAAATGAAATAAAATAAATTTTTGGTAACTAAGATTTTCGTATCTTCTAAATAAGGAAAGCAAATATTTTGATTTCAAAATGAGATATTCACTTTCCAAAAGCGAGAGTTACAAATCTCTCTCTAAAAAGGAGTTTTCACTCTTTGAATTAAGTGGAAGAAAGAGTTTTCGTTTTAAGAGTATTCACCTATTGATCACATCTTTTATCTCTCAAAACTTACTCTCTACCCCCATTTTTCTTTTCATCTTTACACTTCACGTTTTTATCTTTAAAGAGAAAAGAATTTTTATAACTATTTTTTGAAAAACGGTTCTGTGTTCTAAATGATTTTCTAATCTGAAATACTGTTTTTCCTGTGCTTATATTTGCATTTCTGTCTGTCTATTTAGATTCTATAATCTTTAGTAGACAGGTCTTTATTTGATAAACAATTGTGTAATAGCTTAGGAGAAAAGCTATTGTGAAAAGGTTATCAAGCAACCTTCTCCGTGAGAGAGATTCTAATTTCTTGAATTGAGTTTCTGTACTCTGCCAAAAACAGAAAGGGTTGAGGTTAACTAGAACCTTTGGAAAATCTAGTGGGATAAAGGGTAGATCTAGGTGTTGATCTATTGCCTTGTACTGTTGGTTTGTCTCTCACCCATGAAAAGAGATAACATAGTTGAGGATCTCCAGATGAGTCTTGGGGAGTGGATGTAGGCGAGTTAGTGCCGAACCACTATAAATCACTGTGTTGATCTTTTTAATTTCTGAAGTTTTGCTTGATACTACTTTACTTACACTTCTGTTTATATTTTAGAAATGTTAAAGTTGTTAATGATTCTGATATTCTAAAACTAGAATAAGTCTTATCTTCTCTGAATATTAGAACTCTAGAATTCTGATAAGTGAATATATCAAGTTCTAAACTGTTCATCTATTTACAGTATATTTCACTACTTGGGTTTCTCATCAGTTTTCGAAACTTGACTAAAGCTTTGTGAAGCAGTTCTAATTTTAATAACTGTCTCTCACATAGTCTTATATGATTTTCTAAACTTTATAAAGAAGTTCTAAATACAATAGCTTTCCGTCATAAAGAAGTTCAACTATTGAATAATACATTGTGAAGTAGTTCTAATTAATAGCTGCACTTTGCATAGTCTTTCTAATTTTTTTTTTTAATAGAACATTGTGAGAAAGTTCTAATCCATAATCTATTCTCATAAGTTCTTTATTTTTTCGCTGCACTTAGAATTCTATATTTTGTTTTAAATTCTAAAATTATTTTTTGAAAACCCAATTCACCCCCCCTCTTGGGTTGTGCCATACATATACAGGACCCATAATCTGGTATCAGAGCCTTGGCTCTTGACTTACCTAAGCTTAATAGCTTAAGAGATAAGATCCCATGGCAACCCCACTTCCTCTTACTTCTTTAGAAGGTCAATCTGTTTCTAGACCTCCTTTGTTCAATGGTTCTAATTACTCTTATTGGAAAACTAGAATGGAAAATTTCATGAAATCAGTTGATATAAACTACTGGAGGAACGTTATTACTGGTCCTCGAATTCCCATGAAAATTATAGGAGATGAGAGTATTAGAAAAACAGAAGAAGAATATAAAGATGCTGATTGGAATGATATCGCTATAAATGCGAAAGCTATCAATATTCTTCATTTTGCTTTAGATGCAACAGAATACAACAAAGTGTCTGGATGTAAATCTGCGACAGAAGTTTGCAAAAAACTTAGAGTTACCTATGAGGATACAGATAGAGTAAAGGAATCTAGAATAAATATCTTTTGGAGAGAATATGAAATGTTTAGTATGAAGGAAGGAGAAACTATTGCAGAGTTAAATTCTACATTTACTAATATAGTTAATCCTTTGAGAACTCTCGGTAAGGAAATTTCAGAAGATGAGCTTATTAAGAAAACCCTTAGAATTCTACCTAAAAAATGGGATCTATAGGAACTGTCATGAATTACAAAGAGACTCCCGTCACTTATGATTACCTTATAGGAGCTCTTGTTTCAGAAGAAATGAAATCTTCTTTGACTATAGAAGATAAGAAAAAGAAAGGACTGGTTTTGAGAGTAGATTCTAGTGAAGAAAGTTCTTCTGATCTTGATAGTGATGATTTAGCACTCGTTGCTAAAAGATTTAAAAAGTTCTATAGAAAGAGTGGAAGGCCACAGAAAAAGTTTAACAAAAAGAACTTTCCACCCAAAAATGGTAACTTACCTAAGAAAGAACCTTCTGAAGTGGTTTGTTATGAATGCAACAAACCCGGACATATCAAGCCTAATTGTCCTAAACTGAAAAGAAGTCAACGAAAGAGAAGCTGAAGCAGGCTTTCGTAGCTGCTTGGAGTGATTCAGATAATTCTAATTCTGAAAGCCACAATGATCAAGAAGAAATAGCTAATATCTGTTTAATGGCTACTATCGATTCTGACTCCAATGAAATCAGTACTCTGACTTCAACACAGAGAGCTGAAATCAACGAAACAAATGCAATGGTCCAGAAGCATGAAGAAAGCACTGTAAGTATTTCTAAACCTAAATCAGAAAATGATCTTCTAGATACTTACAATAATCTTTGCAATGAGTTTGAAAAGCTTGTTAGAAAGCATAAAGTTCTAAAGAAAGATTTCAGAAAATTAAAATCTGAAAGTAATCATTTAAAAGATGCTTTTTATCAAGAAGTTACATGTAAAGATCTTATCACAGAAATCAAAGATCTTAAAGATTGTAATAATAGATTTTCTGAAAATCTGACACATCTTGAAGAAAAATGTAAAAATCCGAATTCTGAAAATGAATCTTTAAAAACTGAGATTAGAATTCTAAAATCAATTTCAGAATCACTTTCTAAAGAAAATACAAGTTCTAGCTATGATAGAATTTCTAAACTGAATCATGTTTCTAATAAGAAAAATGCAGTTTCTAATGTTGTGACTTTAGAATATCAAAGTTTCAATAGAAAGAAAAATCATAGTAAGCTAAATGCACCTGTTACCACTAACCCTCCAGGACCCAATATGAGTTGGGTACCTAAATCTGCTTGATCTTTTCAGGTGTGCCTAAGGAGTGAGCTGAAAATAGAAATGTGGTACATGGATAGTGCTTGCTCTAGGTATATGACTGGTGATAGAAAGAAGTTCACTAGATTAGAAAAGAAAAAGGGAGGAATGGTAAGCTTTGGAGACAATGCAAAAGGTAAAATCGTTGGTATTGGTGTGGTAGGTTCTAATCCTTCAATAGAAGATGTATGCTTAGTAGAAGGATTACATTATAACTTGTTAAGTGTTAGCCAGATTTGTGATAAAAATAGAAGAGTGATCTTTGAACCTTCTCATTGTGAAGTTCAGAACATGCATGATAATAAAACCTTATTCGTTGGAAAAAGGTTAGGAAATATATACCTAATAGATCTCTCTGATATGCATAACCAGGATATATGTTTAGTTTCTGTTGATAATTCTAGCTGGTTATGGCATAGAAGACTTGGACATGCAAGCATGCACCTTATTTCTAAACTGTCTAAGAAAGATTTGATTCAAGGTTTGCCAAAGTTGAAATTCGAAAAAGATCACATTTGTGATGCTTGTCAAATAGGCAAACAAACCAGAATATCTTTTAAATCCAAGGGCATGGTTTCTACTTCTAGACCTTTAGAATTGCTACACCTTTATCTATTCGGTCCAATTACTCCTTCTAGTCTTGGAGGAAAATTCTATGCATTTGTTATTGTAGATGATTACTCTAGATTCACCTGGACACTCTTCCTTAGAAATAAGGATGAGTCATATGGCATGTTTGTTCATCTTTGCAAGAGAATACAAAATGAGAAAGGATACAACATCACGGCAATTAGAAGTGATAATGGAGGAGAATTTGAAAATCAGAAATTTGACGCTTTTTATAACGAGTCAGGAATCTTCCATAACTTCTTAGCACCTATAACACCTCAACAAAATGGAGTAGTGGAACGCAAGAATAGAACACTTCAAGAAATGGCCAGAACCATGCTAAGTGATTCTAAACTACCAAAGTATTTCTGGGTAGAAGCAGTTAACATTGCCTGTTATATTCTAAACAGGGCTTTGGTAAGATCTAAACTTAAAAAGACTCCATATGAGCTATACAAAGGTAGAAAACCAAATATTGATTATTTTCACATTTTTGGGTGCAAATGCTTTATTCTAGATAATAAGAAAAATCATCTTGCTAAATTTGATGCTAAATCTTATGAAGGTATTTTTCTGGGATATTCTAGTAATAGTAAAGCATATAGAGTATTTAATAAAAAGACTCTAGTTGTAGAAGAATCTATTCATGTAGTGTTTGATGAATCTGACTCGACATCTAGAACATTAGAAAGTGATGATGTTGTAGATTCTAATCATGAAAAGCATAATGAACAATCAGAACAACTAGAGCAGCCAGAAAGTGAGCAGAACACTGATAATCAGGATGAACTAGAAGTTGAACATGAAGATCAGAATATAGTTGAAAGCCAAATGCTAGAAAGAGAAAATGAAGATTCTCAATTACCAAAAGAATCGAGATTTCATAAGTATCATCCCTAAGAAAACATTATGGATAACCCTCAGAAAGGATGATGACTACAGCTCAACTTGAAAGATATTTTGGTAATGTTGCTTTCGTTTCTCAAATAGAACCTAAAAATTTAGAAGATGCTCAAAATGATGAAAGTTGGATTCTTGCTATGCAAGAAGAACTAAATCAATTTGAGATAAACCAAGTTTGGAAACTTGTTTCTAGACCTAAAAATGATTCTGTTATTGGAACAAAATGGGTGTTTAGAAATAAGCTTGATGAACAAGGTAACGTTGTGAGAAATAAAGCAAGATTAGTGGCTCAAGGGTACAACCAAGAAGAAGGCATCGATTTTGATGAGACCTTTGCCCCGATTGCTAGACTTGAGGCTATTAGAATGCTTTGTGCATTTGCATATTTTAAAAACTTCATGTTGTATCAAATGGATGTAAAAAGTGCTTTTCTAAATGGTTTTCTAAATGAAGAAGTGTATGTAGAACAACATCCTGGTTTTGAAATTTTTGATAAACCTAATCATGTGTACAAACTTACTAAAGCTCTTTATGGTTTGAAGCAAGCTCCTAGAGCTTGGTATGAAAGATTGAGTAAGTTTCTATTGGAAAATTGTTTTTCAAGAGGAAAGGTTGATACAACACTATTTATCAAAAATAAAGCACATGACATTCTAGTTGTACAAATTTATGTTGATGACATAATCTTTGGATCTACTAATGATCTTCTTTGTAAGGAATTTTCTAAGATTATGCAGGGTGAGTTCGAAATGAGTATGATGGGAGAATTAAACTTCTTCCTTGGACTTCAAATAAAACAATGTGAGAATGGAATTTTCATTAATCAAGAAAAGTATACTACAGAATTGTTGAAACGATTCAAAATGGGAAATGCAAAGGTATGTAGTACACCAATGAGTCCATCCTCAAAATTACAAAAAGATGAAAAAGGTAAGGATGTGGATATCAAGTTGTTTAGAAGTATGATTGGTTCTTTACTATATCTAATGACAAGCAGACCAGACATACACTTTAGTGTTTGTCTATGTGCTAGATTTCAATCGTGTCCCAAAGAATCTCATTTAATTGCTGTAAAAAGAATATTAAGATATCTTTGTGGAACTTCTAATCTGGGTCTGTGGTATTCTAAAGGTGATACATTTGATCTTGTTGGGTATAGTGATTCTGATTTTGCAGGAAGCAGAATAGATAGAAAAAGCACGTCTGGGACTTGTCAATTTCTAGGCAGCGCCCTTGTATCATGGTTTAGCAAGAAACAGACATCTGTTGCTCTTTCTACTGCAGAAGCAGAATATGTTGTTGCTGGAAGTTGTGTTGCACAAGTTCTATGGATTAAACAACAATTGGCAGACTATGGACTAAAATTAGAAACAGTGCCAATCAAGTGTGACAACATAAGTGCCATCAATTTATCTAAAAATCCAGTTCAGCATTCTAGAACCAAGCATATAGAACTCAGACATCACTTCATACGTGATCATATACAGAAAGGTGATAGTAATTGAGTTCATTCCTACAGAAAAGCAATTGGCAGATATCTTTACTAAACCTTTGAATGAAAGTCAATTCTGCTCAATTAGAAGAGAACTTGGTATGTTAGTTCTAAACTCGTAACTGTAGAACTCTGTAAGTATGTTCTAAACTGCTTTCTATATTCGAAAATGAAAGACCTGCTATGTTCTATTTTTTTTTTCATGTGTGAAAAATGTTTTTGTCTAAAGAGAAACGCATATTGCTCTGATATGACTTTCTAATGTCACTATCAGAATCTTGCTTTAGACCAAATTCGAAAACAGTTAATTTATTGTGTGTGTTTGTTTTATTATGTTTCGTATCCTTAATGCTTTGGCGGTTTTATTATTTTATTATTTTATTATTATTTTATCTCTTTTATTCTATTTGTCGTTTTGAATTTCTTTAAAAACTGTTCTTTTCGATTTCTTCCGCCACTTAGGTGTTCTTGTCTCTCTATTAACTGCTTCATATTCTTTCTATCGCTCTCTTGCTAACAAAACCCTAAGCTGTTCTGTATTTTGAAAATCTCAACAATGGCCGAATCAAGTTCCACCTCCTCATCTGATTCCTTAACTGATCAAGAACTTTAACTCCTAAAAAGGCTTTCAAAGAAATATAAGTAAAAAGGAGTCAAAACAGAAAAAGCCAAAAGAGGAACCAAAGGAAGGAAAAAGTGAAACTGCTACTTCAAAGAAACAAGTAGCTAGGGCACGCGACAAAGGTAAATCTGTCCTCTCACCATATCCTCTTATGCGTTCGTATGTCATTGATAGGAAATTTTTTGGTAGTAATGAGTTTGATTTCAAGGAACTCTTTGAGTTTCAAGGATGGATGAGTTTTCTGTCGTTAAACCGACTGTGTTATGAAAATTTAGTCAAAGAGTTCTACGGTTCTCTTAAGGTTAGTGGAACAGAGTCGATCTCTGTTAAGCTTAAGGGTGAGATCAAAACTTTATCTTACGCTGACTTGAGCAAGATTTTTGATTTGCCAAATGCTGGGTCTAGGGTGACGAAAATTAAGGATATTTCTAGGGTTAGTGAGTACAAAAAGGAAAAATTTGTGAAGAAAATTGTGAAAAGGGGTTCTGCTGACAAACAGGGCACTATTGAATGTTCAAACTTGACAGATAGCATGAAATGACTATACAAATTGATCGTGCATTATATTTATCCCAAGAGTGCCTCACTTACATATGTGAATCAGGTTGAGTTGTGCATTATGTGGCACATAGTTGAAAAGAAACCCTTCAACCTATCCCATACTACCTTTGACAAAATGCAGAATAACCCTAAGAAACTGCCCTATGGAATGATTCTTACACCAGTGTTTGAATTCCTGAATGTTGATTTAAAGGAGAGTGATGGTTATAATGTCTGAAAGCTAGATAGCGGGTCATTAAAAATGAAAGATGAAGAAGGTGAAGAAGAAAAAGAGAAAGAAGAGAAAAGAAAAGAATGAACTAAGAAAGAAGAGAAAGGAAGAGAAGAAGCTGAAAAAGAAAGTTAGAAAAAGAAGAAGTTGAGAAAGAAAAGAAAGGAAAAGAAGAGGCTGAGAAAAAGAAGAAGAAAGAAGAGAAAGGAAAAGCTAAAATAGGAGAAATAGAGAAGGAAGAAAAGATAGAGGAAACAAGAGGAGAAGAAAAGAAATTAGAAGAAGAAAAGAAGGAAGAGACAGAAAAAGAGAAAGCTGCTGAGAAGGAAGGAGAATTAGAAAAAGAAGAAGAAACAGAAGAGAAAAAGGAGTCTAGAAAAGTTGATAAAGGAAAGAAAGTAGAAGAAGTCAGTGATGCTAAGACAAAAAAGCTAGAATTAAGTGATGAAGAAAAGTCAACTGAGGTCAAAATAGAAAACGAATCTGAGTTCTTGTCAGCTCAGAGGAGTAGGGAAGCTATGCTAGGAAGAATAGAGAGAGAGCTAATAGAAGAGCATAACAAGGAACTCGATGAGGCAATAAAGCATTACAAGACTGTGATTGAACAGAATTAGTCTCTCATTGAGACCTTGGAAAGAATGAAAGATGTGAATGAAAGGAAATTAGCTACTCTGAAAGTTAAAGGAACACCCTACATTCCTACCTCAGAGAAACCAAAGAAGGTCAAGCACACTGCGGGTAAACATAGGACTCATGGAAGAAAGCCTCCATTACACCCTTCTTCTAAAAGGCCAGAAAGCTCCTCTGAAACTGCTCCAGCTCAGAATCTAAGAAGTTCTAAGAAACTTAGAATTGATCCCAAGCCTCTCTGATTTGTCTTTATGTGTTGTGAACAATATTTTTTGCTTTGTCTTTATAGGTTATATCGTTTGAATTCTGTTTAATTTTCTTTTTATTATGCTCTGAACTTTTTCTAACCCTTTTGTATGATGACAAAAAGGGGGAGCACGCAGGTATTTTGGTGGTATTTTGGATATTTTGGTATGTACTATGCTTTATAGTGACCAAAGTACTTATATCTTAGTTTTTATTGTTTTCTAATCTATGTTGTCTATCTATATGGTCTATTTTGGCGAGCTATATATTTTATATGATGAACTGAGTGTTTTAGAACTTAGATTCTTATTCTAACGATTGCTCTACAGGTTGGACATAAGATCTTTTGTTCTATTTCTTATATCAATTTCTATTCTATTCTTTTGCTCTGACCATATGCTCTGATTTTTTAGAACTTAGAATATCTTGTCTATCTTTGCTCGTTCTAAATCAATTTCTAAAAAGACTCCCTAGTTCTAAATCTCACAAATAGTTTTATTGCATCTATTCAGGGGAAGCATAATACATGTTCTAAATTTCGCTTCATATTAAGATCATTTGGCATGCTTAGAACTTATATACATAAAATTTAGGGGGAGCACACATTTTTATGTTTGCTAAATTTATTAGTTTTGTCATCATCAAAAAGGGGGATATTGTTGGCTTAAGGGTCAAATTCTAATCTCGGAATTTTGATGATTAAAACAAAACAAATAAATTTAAATTATATTATTTGTGCTAATATTATTTTATGCATAATCTTATGGAAAGAAAACGAACAAGGCAAGTCCTACAAAAATCCATAGTGTGTGTGAAGATATCCGAAGACCCTAGTGGTTAGGCATTTAGGATACATTGTAGGATAGAGAGAAAATTCATCTATAAGCACAAAAACTAATCTTTCTCTCATCAAAAATATTTTTCGGAAATTAGATTCTTCAAAATAAATTCTTTCGTCAAAAATTTGTTTTCGAAAATATTCTTTAAAAATCAAAATGATTCAATTACCTAAAATTAAAGAGATTATGTCTCTAACGGTTTTGGTAATAAATCGTATGTTCTCTTTCGGAAATTCTCTTTGAAGATCTAAAGAATTTTAATTTATTCTCTTACCTAAAATGAAGAAAGATTGTATCTTTTTATTTTTAGTAAGTAGTATCTTTTCGAAGAATATTTCTCAAATAAAATGCTTTCGAAAATCTTTATGTTTAAGGAAAGGAAGATTGTCCCCTATTTTCTTACCAAATGAAATAAAATAAATTTTTGGTAACTAAGATTTTCGTATCTTCTAAATAAGGAAAGCAAATATTTTGATTTCAAAATGAGATATTCACTTTCCAAAAGCGAGAGTTACAAATCTCTCTCTAAAAAGGAGTTTTCACTCTTTGAATTAAGTGGAAGAAAGAGTTTTCGTTTTAAGAGTATTCACCTATTGATCACATCTTTTATCTCTCAAAACTTACTCTCTACCCCCATTTTTCTTTTCATCTTTACACTTCACGTTTTTATCTTTAAAGAGAAAAGAATTTTTATAACTATTTTTTGAAAAACGGTTCTGTGTTCTAAATGATTTTCTAATCTGAAATACTGTTTTTCCTGTGCTTATATTTGCATTTCTGTCTGTCTATTTAGATTCTGTAATCTTTAGTAGACAGGTCTTTATTTGATAAACAATTATGTAATAGCTTAGGTGAAAAGCTATTGTGAAAAAGGTTATCAAGCAACCTTCTCCATGAGAGAGATTCTAATGTCTTGAATTGAGTTTCTGTACTCTGCCAAAAACAGAAAGGGTTTAGGTTAACTAGAACCTTTGGAAAATCTAGTGGGATAAAGGGTAGATCTAGGTGTTGATCTATTGCCTTGTACTGTTGGTTTGTCTCTTACCCTTGAAAAGAGATAACATAGTTGAGGATCTCGAGATGAGTCTTGGGGAGTGGATGTAGGCGAGTTAGTGCCGAACCACTATAAATCACTGTGTTGATCTTTTTAATTTCTGAAGTTTTGCTTGATACTGCTTTACTTACACTTCTGTTTATATTTTAGAAATGCTAAAGTTGTTAATGATTATGATGTTCTAAAATTGGAATAAGTCTTATCTTCTCTGAATATTAGAACTCTGGAATTCTGATAAGTGAATATACCAAATTCTAAACTGTTCATCTATTTACAGTATATTTCACTACTTGGGTTTCTAATCCGTTTTCGAAACTTGAGTAAAGCTTTGTGAAGCAGTTCTAATTTCAATAATTGTCTCTCACATTGTCTTATATGATTTTCTAAACTTTATGAGGAAGTTCTAAATATAATAGCTTTCCATTATAAAGAAGTTCAAATATTGAATAAGACATTGTGAAGCAGTTCTAATTAATAGCTGCACTTTGCATAGTCTTTCTAATTTTTTTTTAATAGAACATTGTGAGGAAGTTCTAATCCATAATCTATTCTCATAAGTTCTTTATTTTTCCGCTGCACTTAGAATTCTATATTTTGTTTTAAATTCTAAAATTATTTTTTGAAAACCCAATTCACCCCCCCTCTTGGGTTATGCCATACATATACGGGACCCACAAGGCACACTTAAGCGCTAAACTGAGCCATAATCTAATCAACCAAAATGAAACTGTAAGGAGTTCCTAACCATTGCGAACCGATCAATGGACCCAATTGGTTAGATTTCATCCTTCAGATCTTTCCATAGCGCTCAATTGGGGACATAAAGCTGGCAACTCCATTGCGGACTTTAACATTTTTCAAATTAAAAAATGTAGTAAGAAGACTACCGAGTAGGCTTCAAATCTCCAATTTAGGATTAAGCGAGTAATTGCCTTTTGCATACATTTAGATGCATCATTCGAGATCCTTTCCTATCATTAGAAATTAAGAAAACCGAGTTGCTTTTATCACCTAGTGTTGATGCGTAATTTTATGCCCCCGCCTGACTCGGTGATGATATGAGGATAAGGGATAAAGAATCGCGATCAACCAGAAGTGTTTGAACCAAAAATTGAATCAAACCGGCCCAAAGGAGTCTGACCCGCGTTAGGGTTGCGTCACGCAGCTATTACCTGCGTGACGACACTCATAGTTGCGTCACGAAACTCTAACCAGGCTGACACCTCTGGCGCGCGCCCGTGCAACGGCCTGCACAGTTTGTATGGATACGCGGCAACTGTATGAAAAGTAAGCTGCATCACGCAGCTTGCGGTTGCGTGACGCAGCTACAACCTGCGTGACGCAGCTTGTTCTGTTGCCCTACCCATATAAATACAACATTTTGTCTTAAAAATGGGACTTTTCTCTCATTTTCTCTGGACCTCAACATTTTAAGCTAAGATTTTTGATTTGCGGCTAGGGTTTCTTCCCCAAGAACTCAAGTGAGTAACCTTGAGGAAGATCAAGCCATTAGATATATAGATTTAAAATTAAAACACAAAAAAGAACCTAAGAAGAGAAAAAGAGAGAAAAGATAAAAGGAACGTTTGTTTCGCAAAACTTGATAACAAACACTTCTGGGATCGTGAGGTATTGTCCCTGAATCAATCAAAACGCATGCAATCCTCGAATATAAAATAAGTTATTGACATATTATTCATACCGAATTTTTGGTCCAGTCGTCGAAATTGAGAGCTTATTTCCATGCCGGTCTTAGCGCATTAGAAATGCATTTCTCATCCTATGTGCTTTCATTTTCTCATGCATACATGCAGGACCTACTTTAACTCAGACATTTTTTGTCAGAATTGATCCTTCCCGGGAAACTGCTTCGAGAGCTTGGAACCGACGCCTTGGTCAATGCCTAGTCAGAACATCCCCAATCCCCGAGTTTATTCCAGTTAGTTCAATGAGCTATTCAAGTTCATCGGATTCAGATTTTGATTCAGATCCAGTAGAAATGGCAGATGATATAGGGGATGAGCCCGGGTTTTCGCAAGCTCAGATAAGAACTATTGCTCAGATTGTAGCCGTTGCTCTCACCCAAGATAGGGCCCAAAATCAAACTTCTCCCGCTTCAAGCAGTCAACCAGTCGTTGAAGAAAGACAAATTCCCAAACCTGTGTCAAACAATCAGGCTTCTGTGGGGAACACTGTCCCTGTTGAGAATGGTGTAATCAAGCAACTTGCTGAGCTGAAAGACAAGATTGAGAAAATGTCTGTAGTGAAGGAAAAAGACCCGGTCACCAACTTTCATATAACCGAGTATGTTTTGCACCCAACCAGCTCCACTTCATTTAAAACATTCAAGCATACCATATTCGAAGGAGACAATGATCCCCGTTCTCATCTGTCTGAATTCCTCCGGGTCTCTCAGATGAACCGGTACAATGAGGAAGATGTTTTGCGAGCATTCTCGTAAACATTACATAAGGACTATCGAAGGTGGTACAATGGTCTAGATGAGGAGATTCAGAAGAATTGGATCAAACTACAGACTGCTTTTCTTAAGCATTTTAAGACCGATGAGAGTGACGAATTTGGCTTACGTGATTTGGAGAGCCTGAGACAAGGGAAGGATGAAAGCTTTTCAAACTACTATAGGAGATGGAGAACAAAGCTATACAGGGTTCAGACAAGGCCGACGGATAAAGAATTGATCAGAATCTTCAGTAGGAGCTTGTTGCCCTTCTTTAAGGAGAGGATGTTAACCCAACCTCTCACTGATTTTGCTCTAGTTCAAAGCGCTGGTTTGAACATAGAGGAGCTGTACAAGGAGGAAAAAAAAGAAAAATAGAGGGTTCGGCAATTATCGGACCTCCTATGGTGATAGAAATATCGGAAGTAGCACTCAGAATCAGTCAGGAAGCAGTAATACAGTGGGGGTAGTGAATGAAAGAGTCAGAAGAGAATTCACCGACTTGGGAAGACCCCTGAGTACAGTGTTGAGATCATGTATCAAGAATCGAGTACTTTCAAAGCTACCAGTCGATCCGACTAAGCCTGTGCGTGGGAGGTATATGGACCGAAACTGTGATTACCATCAGTGCAAGGGGCATTCGACTGACGAATGTTTCAAATTAAGGCACGATATCCAGGATTTGATTGACAGCGGGAAGATTACTAAACCGTCTGAGAGGAATAAACCCAGCACTAAGAACAACCCGCTTCCCCAATATTAGTACAACTATCCGCCCCATAAGTCTCAGTCGGGTGGATCAATCAACGCAATCGGAAGTGGGTTGCCAGAAGAAGTTGTATTGGCAGAGGCTAAATGGGAAGAGCGGATGTGCGCAATGTTGAATATATGGGATGACTGCAATAGCGATTCGGAAGAGAAGATACCTGTAAAAATAGAAATTGAGAAAAGCATTACAGTGAAAGTGGGCGATGTGCCAGAAGATGAAGACGAGCAAGTCCAGCTCGCAATCGAGAAAAGCTTAACTGATCAAGAAGAGCAGTGGTATTATAGCAGCGAAGAGGACGTGAATGAGGTAGGCGTCCAGAGCTTAACCTGCAGTGGGCGAGTATACAATCCTGATAGCAGTGTGCAGGCTAAGGGAAAAGAGATTGCTGCTGATGCAATGAAAAAGAAAGCAACAGAGAAAAGCGGAGAAGAGCCAAAAGAAAAGAAGAAAGAAGAAGAGGTAGTGAAAGTACAGAAGAAGACTGTCGAGGTAGGTGAGAGCAGTCAGAACCGAGTACCCAGTGGTGTGACCGCCAGTTCAGTACTGAGCCAATTGCAGAGAACAAGAGCAGATATTTCATTATGGGATTTGCTGATAGCATCCAAAGAGCATAGAGAGTCTTTACTAGAAGCCATGACTTTTGTCAGAGTGCCTGCTCGGATTCAGAGTGTTGATATGATCAACGTGCTACAGCGTAGAATTGGCGAAGTCACTTTCTTTGACTCGGACCTCCCACCAGAAGGAAGAAATCACTTTAAGCCATTATACATTCAGATTGTCGTTAACGGGCGTGATACCCGGAATGTGATGGTGGATAACGGATCAGTCCTGTGTGTGTGCCCGTTGAAGATGCTATCCAAGTTTAAAATTGAAGAGTCAGAACTTGAACCATCAAACATGGTGGTCAAAGCTTATGACAACACCATGCGGAATGCAAAAGGAACTTTTAGAGCGAAGATCTCCACAGGGGCTGTAGAAAGCTGGGTAGATGTGGTTGTGCTTGATATTTTAGCCAACTATGCTCTTTTGTTGGGAAGGCCTTGGCTCCATCCTCTAGGTGCAGTTCCGTCTACCCTGCATAGAAAAGTGAAGATTCCATGGGGTACGGATGTGGTGACAGTTAGCGCGTAAGAGGACCTGAATGTGGCAACAGTGGAAGGCTTAGAGGTGAAGGTGCCATTATCGGGTTTTCAGGTGGCAGTGATTGATGTGCCTACCAGTGAGAGCAAGAGTGCAGTGAATAGAATGAGTCCCTTTTCAAGGAAGATGATGAAAAGGATGCAGTGGCAGTATGGCAAAGGATTGGGCCGGGAGCTGCAAGGAAGGTTTGAGCCTCTCTCATCGGCATTTGGACAGCAAGACAGACGCGGACTGGGATATTCTGAGAATAGGAAGAAGGAAAGGTACGAGATCCGATCTCCAGTTAGAGAGCCAAATTTGAATCATATCTTCTTTGTCCCACAAGCCGCAGGAGAATTTCAGAGTAGGGGGAAGACCTACCCCGGCTTGGAGATATTCATGACAGATTATGAGGAGAAACTGATTAAGTCGCCTGAACCTTCCTTGGAACAGCTGGTGGAGGGAACTGAGTTTATGGTGGGTATGACGCAAGTAAGCACCGAATCTTTGTGGTCGAAGAAGATATCCGAGTTTGAAGACTTTTTGGGGATTGGGGATGAAGTTTCCAAAATGGTGCAAGAGCAGAAGGCCAAGGCACGGATCCTCCAGTCGGTATTAGCTGCTGAAGACGCCGAAGAGGCAGAGAGGAAGGTATTGAAGATGAAGCTTGCAGAGGAGAAAATGGAAGCTACCCCGGAAGAAGAAGAAGATGCAGATGCAGATGAAGTGATTCAGGCGATAAGGAACACTTGTAATGAATGTATTGAGCAAGCGATTAATCCTGTATTTTGCTTTTCTGATGTTTGTTTTAAAAACAATATGGATGGTTTTGCTTTCTTATTTCAATCAATGGAAGTGAACTTTGACTATTTGTTTTCTTGTTTTCCTGATTGTCACGTTCATGGCATTGATTATACCACGCGCATATTTGACATAAATGCATTGCATCATTTTGCATTTAACTTAAGCACCACTAAAGATCCTAAAATAATCGAAATCGGATCAGACTTTAAACCTGAACTCAGACAGGATCTTCAAGAATGCATTAGAAGAAATTCAGAGGTATTTGCCTGGAGCTACGTGGACATGCCAGGAATCGACAGATCAATAGCAGAGCACTTCATTCCTACTGATCCAAGTGTTAAGCCAGTGAAGCAGAAAAGGAGACGGGTCAGACCAGAATGGCAGGATAAGATCAAAGCTGAAGTCCAGAAGTAGTTGGATGCAGGATTCTTGGAAGTAGTACACTATCTGGAATGGTTGGCGAATATAGTCCTTGTGCTGAAGAAAGATGGGAGGATAAGGGTTTGTGTTGACTATAGGGACCTGAACAAAGCCTCGCCTAAGGATGACTTTCCACTTCCGCATATAGATGTTTTAATTGACAGTGCTGCCGGAATGGGATGTTATTCTATTATGGACGGATTCTCCGGGTACAACCAAATACTGATGGCCTTAGTAGACAAGCACAAGACGGCTTTCACCACGGACTTTGGAACCTTTTGCTATAGAGTAATGCCATTTGGACTGAAGAACGTCGGGGCAACATACTAGAGAATGGCTACAACATTATTTCATGATATGATCCATAAAGGATTAGAAGTATATGTAGATGACATGGTGATCATGACAAGAACACAAGAAGAACATGCAGAGATGCTGGAGAAGTTCTTTGCACGGGTCAAGCAGTATAACTTGAGACTCAATCCCAAGAAGTACGTACTCGGAGTAACGAAAGGGAAGTTGTTAGGTTTTGTTGTAGGACCTAACGGGACTGAGGTTGACCCCGACAAAATAAAAGCCATTCAGGATATGGAACCGCCAAGAACAGAACGTCAGGTGAGAAGCTTCTTGGGTAAAATTCAGTACATCAGTAGGTTTATTTCGAGGTTATCCATCACTTGTGCTCCAATTTTCAAGCTACTGAAGAAGAATCAGCCAATTAAGTGGAATGAGGACTGCCAGAAAGCCTTTGACCATATAAAGAAATACCTGATGAATCCACTGGTGCTCAGTTCACCTAGACCAGGAGAACCTCTGATCTTGTATCTATCTATAGAAGATGCAGGAGTCAGAGCAATGTTGGTACAGCCGGATGCCGCTGGAATAGAAAAGGCAATTTACTACATTAGCAAGAAGCTACTGCCTATTGAAGAGAAGTACAACATGGTGGAGAAAACATGTATGGCAGTAGTGTGGTCGATAAAGAAGTTGAGGCCTTACTTTGATTCCTTCAGGGTCACTTTCGTTTCCAAAATTGATCCTCTGAAGTATTTGCAGAGAACGCCTACTTTAGAAGGACGGTTGTCTAAGTGGTTGATTCAGATGTCTAGTGTGGATGCAGAGTTTGTAACGAAGAAAACGGTCAAAGGCCGAGCTGTGGCGGAATTCCTGGTAGAAAATCCAATTATAGATGACGAACCATGGGAATTGGAGTTTCCAGATGAGCACTTGTTGTGTGTCGAAACAGGAGCTTGGAAATTGTACTTTGATGGATCAGCCAACAGAAATGGAGCCGGAGCTGGTATTGTAATTGAAGCACCTAATGGCGAGGTTACCACAATGTGCAAGAGACTGTTGTTCCCGGTCACTAACAATATGGCTGAGTATGAAGCGTACATCTGTGAATACCCAAATTTTGAGGCTCAAAGAGCCAGTCTTCCCGGACTGTAAACAGTCCGGCCGGACCAAAGGCCATTTTGGAAGTTCACCGAAAGTGTGCCAATATGGTACTTGAAACATCCTGAAAATTACGAGGATCACAGAACTGGTCCCGGAATATTTTTTGGAGGTATGAAACTTTCGAAAAAACCTCCAGAACAAAAAAATAGCAGAACCACCGGCTTCGGTGGCTCGGGCCGCCGGACCCGACGGCCTAGGTCGCCGAGCTCGGGCGGCCCAGGCCACCGGAACAGTCCATTTCGCTTATAAATACAGCCCTGGTGTGACCTTTCAACTCACTCAGTCTGTGTTGACGGACGCTCCTTCTCCCCTACGCTCCTTGCGATTCTTTACTGCTTTTCTGCATTTTAGTTTAGCTTTACTTGCTTTCTTGCTTTGTTAAGTGGTCATTAAAATCAAATTAATTAATATTCCCTTAACGAGGAGCTTAACCTGGAGTTAAGAAGCGGTCGACGATTAAATCAGGTACATGAACTAAACTCTGCCTATTTAATTTTAGCACTTCATGCATGCTTCTCTTCTACTCCTAATAACTCTACAACTGCATAAAAGCATTCATGTCAATCGTTAGGCAAATAAACTGCCTCAATTAAATAAATTTAGGCTAAACGCCCGGTTAATCAATAATCGTGGTGTTAAGCTTAAATCCGATATTATTGGCTAAAAAAGCCTAGTTAATCAATAACTATGGTGAAATTGCCTTTATTTCGAACAAATTCGGCTTAAGTCCAATTAATCAATAATTGTGGCTAAAAGGCCTTAATTAAACACGTTTTCCTGGCAATAAATTGCCTACATTGCAAGTCAATCAATCACTTTCGGTAAACAAATTGCCTATAAGTAGATTAATCTTTTCTTAGCGACAAATCGCTTAAATCTTTTTGGCTAAAAAGCCTTCAAATAATTACTTTCTGGCAAACAAATTGCCTAAATCAGCACATTTTGGCTAAAAGCCATTAAATCAATCAATTTTTGGCGACAATCGCCCAATCATCAGTTTTGGCAATAAATTGCCTAAATCAATAATTTGGCTAAAAGCCTTAAATCAATCATTTTGGCGACAATCGCCTAAATAATCATCTTTTGGCAAACAGATTGCCTAAATCAACCTTCTTTAGCTAAAAGCCTTTAAATTAATCAATCTTTTGGCTAAAAGCCTTAAAATCAAACATTTTGGCGACAATCGCCTAAATCACATCAATTTTTGGCAACAATTGCCTAAATTAATCTTTTTGGCTAAAAGCCATTAAAATCAACATTTGTTTTGGCATCAAATGCCTAAAAATCAATCAATTCTTTGGCAAAATGCCTAAACAAAATGCACAAAGCATACACACACTCATGCATAGAGCATCCCCATTCAAAGCCCTCTAAAAGAGGCCTATCGAACTACGTTGACTTTGATATTCCATTCAAACGGAAGTATGTAGGCATGTTTGGGATTTAACCCCGGGCGGCAAGTCGAAATCACATAAACTTTTTATTTGGTCCAATTATTTCATTTTACCCTGCAAAGCATTCATCCATAGGTTAGTTCATCAGCATGACATAGTCTCAGGATCCACCTCGGGTTCGTAGACCATGCTTTAACATTGGGTTAATTAATCTAGCAATTAGGTTGATTAAAATCGGAGTCAGTTAGGGTTTTTTCCTAGTTTACCCTAAAATAATTAAACAAGGTGGTGACTCATACATCCACGTGCATTTCTGCTCTTAGTCACATGCATTTATATGATGATATTTGGGGTAGGGGTTCACAGTTTGGCGACTCCGCTGGGGATTATGTAATCATTTTACATAAAGAGGACTACAATTGCTGTGTAAACTAACCAGCCCTTCTTTAGGGCATTATTTTACTATGCTTTGTTTTGCAGGGGACCCTAACATTGAATCAAGTATTCTTTCTTTAAGAATACGGGATAAGGAGAATTTGGACTTAATTGAACAGTTTAATTAAATCATTTTAATTTGTTGATTTATTTGCACGATTGAGAATCTTTTTCTCCATTGCATAAAAAATGAATTTCAAATGAATTTCTTCTCTCTCTGTTCAAACTTCTGAGTCTGGATAGCAAGTAGCGCTGATCGGTAGGTCTCATTGATTATGTCGACGGACAGCCAAAGCGTCCTCCCTGTTACCGAAAACCATCCCTAATCCTTTTGGGGATGGCCCATGGGCATGCGTACTGTTGGACCCACGCGAAACTCTTTGTTTCACATGTGGTTAGGTATATCCATGCTCAAGGTTTAAGGGTCCCTTTATAAGCCGATTCTCTATTTGTGTCATAGCCTATAGAACCTACCCTTTAGGACTGTATGCACCCAATGATGTGAATCATATCATAAACGGATTATGACGTGATGTTGTGCGCATTCATGACATATCATCACATTAAGAGGAACACAAAAGACCCTTTTCTTAGTCATGCACAGTTGGACAAAGTTTCGATCTACCTCACATCAGTTACCCTGATGCACCGACCGCTGTACCTAATCCAACTACCCTTATCCTTACAGGTACCCACAATCCGAGTGTCTACCCAAGTGCCAATCACACCTACGGTACTATCACCAGCTTCACCAGCTTCACCAGCTACACCAGTCTCACCTGCAACTCCAACAACCCCACCTGCATCAATGGCATTGGCTGATATCCAAACCCTCATCGAACAACTGGAGACCAGAATGGAGGCCAGAATGAATGAGGCATTGGCTGCCCAAAGGACTGCCCTGATAGCTGAGCTGGGCAATGGTAATGGAAATGGGGCTTCGGCCGGGGGAAATGGACCTGCTACCTCCAATCAGGGTCCTGCTGCTGAACCAACAAACCCTACCCTAAACTTGGATGATGTGCCCTCCAAAACTGCTTCTGAGCTGGAAGCTCAAAGAATTAGAGAAAAACTAGAACTGCTGGAAAGGTCTGTCACTGCTCTCAAAACCCACAAGGAAGTGGTGGACATGGACTCCTTGTCCTTGTTCCCTGAAGCAAGACTGCCCACAAAATTCAAGATGCCCAACATGGACAAATTTGATGGAACTACTTGTCCTAAAACTCATTTGAAAATGTATGTGGGTGCCCTTAACCCGTTTGGATTGAGCAGCGAGCTCCTTGCTCAGTTGTTCCAACAATCTCTCATCGGTGCTGCATTAAGATGGTTTGTTAGCCTGGATCGGTCTAAGATGAAGACCTGGGAAGACATTTGCAATGCATTTAATTCCCAATACCATTATAATATGGAGGTGGATGTTACTCGAAGAGAACTAGAAACCACCAAACAGAAAAACAATGAACCCTTTTCCTCGTTCCTTATGAGGTGGAGGGCCAAGGCCGCCCAAATGATTAACCGACCTTCAGAACAAGAACAGGTGGACATAATAATAAAGAACCTGCAGCCCGTCTACCAGCAACAACTACGAACCCAGTATCTACCCACGTTTTAGTCGCTCATTGCCACTGCTACGAAAGTAGAAGATCTGATTCAAATGGGGCAACTGAAAGAAGACTCAGGAACCTCCAAATATAAGAAACCTAGCCAACCTGGCAAAGTCCACGAAGTGGCAAGCATCACCCCCACCAACCCTTTACGTGTGGGGAATATGAGAAATGGCAATCAGTCCAGAAGAACTTATACTGATCTCGGGATGCCAATCCTTGTGGTATTCCGAGAGGCTGTCAAAGCCAACTACATCAAGCCTTTGGAAGCAAGGCCACCTCCCAATCCGTTACCAAGGAACTACAGGGCTGATGAATACTGTGAGTACCATAAGGGATATGGGCATAAGACTGAGGCATGCTGGACACTCAAGAACCGCATCCAGGATCTGGTGGATAACGGTTCAATTATTCCCAGAAGCAAGCCTAACATTAGCACTAACCCCTTACCAAATCATGGGGTAAATGCTATAATGGCTGACCAGGAACTGATCGATCCTTTCGAACTGTTCCTAGAAATGAATAACATCTGTGTCCTGGATCTGAATGACCTAACTGAAGAGGTCAACGCCATCACCAGGAGCGGAAGGCAATATGAACCATTGGTCCTGGATAAAATCCAAAATAAGCCCTACCAGAGGGTAGAGGAGCCAAAGGAGGACCCGATACTTTCACAGTTAAAAAAGACACAAGCTAGGGTGTCAATCTGGGAACTTTTGGCATCATTCTTTCCTCATCGCCAAGCTCTTTGCAAGGCTTTGAGCCAACTTTAGACATCGGTGGAGGTTAGCCCTGAAGTGCTCGTATCCTCCCTCACCCAATCATCTAAAATGCAAAGCATCGGGTTCTCTGATGATGACTTGCCCAAGGAGGGAGGCGGTCATAACAATGCCCTTTACGTCACGGTTCAGACCAGAGACAAAACTGTGCCCATGGTTCTCATTGATAATGGGTCAGCGCTGAACGTCTGCCCACTAAGGGTAGCCAGCTGTCTAGGGCTAGAAGAAATAGATTTCACTCCATCGGACCAGATAGTGAAAGCCTATGACAGCACCCGGAGAGAAGTGTTGGGGGTTGCTACGCTGAAGTTAATAGTTGTGGACCCCTCCCCAAAACATCAATGGCCTATGAATGCATGTGACCAAGGAAGAAATGCATGTGATGTGTGAGTCGCCACCTTGTTTAATTATTTTAGGGTAAACTAGGAAAAAACCCTAAGTGACTCCAATTTTAATTAACCTAATTACTAGATTAATTAACCCAATGTTTAAAGCATGGTCTACGAACCCGAGGTGGATCCCGAGACTATGTCATGCTGATAAACTAACCAATGAATGAATGCTTTGCAGGGTAAAATGAAATAATTGGATCCATGAAAATGTTTATGTGATTTCGACTTGCCGCCCGGATTTAAATCCCGAACGTGCCTACGTACTTCCGTTTGAATGGAAGATCAAAGTCAACGTAGTTCGATAGGCCTCTTTTAGAGGGATGGGGATGCTTTATGCATGAGTGTGTGTATGCTTTGTGCATTTTGTTTAGGCATTTTGCCGAAGAATTGATTGATTTGATTAGGCGTTTGTTGCCAAAAGTGTTGATTTAAGGCTTTTAGCCAAAAAGATTGATTTAGGCAATTTGTTGCCAAAAGTTGATGTGATTTAGGCGATTATTGCCAAAATGCTTGATTTTAAGGCTTTTAGCCAAAAGATTGGGGCAATTAGTTCGCCAAAAGTGATTGTTTGGGCGATTGTCGCCAAAAAGATTGATTTAAGGCTTTTAGCCAAAAAGAATTGATTTATGTAAGGCTTTTAGCCAAAATTTGGATTTAAGCGATTTGTCGCTAAAAAAAGATTAATCTTCTTATAGGCAATTTGTTTGCCAAAGGTGATTAATTGATTTTGCAATGTAGGCAATTTATTGCCATGAAAAACGTGATTAATTAAGGCCTTTTAGTCATAATTATTGATTAATTGGACTTAAGCCGAAAATTGTTCGAAATAAAGGCAATCATACCATAGCCACTAATTAACTAGGCACTTTAAGCCAATATTGTCAGATTTAAGCTTTAATACCACGATTATTAATTAACCGGGCATTTAGCTTAATCATATTTTAATTGAGGCAAAGATGATATGAATGCATTTATGCAGTTATAGAATTGTTAGGAGTAGAAGAGAAGAATGTATGAAATGCTAAAATTAAATAGGCAGAGTTTAGTTCATGTACCTGATTTAATCGACGGCCACTTCTTAACTCCAGGTTAAGCTCCTTGTTAAGGGAATTTTAATTAATCTTAATTTTAGTGACCAAGTATCACAACAAGAAAGCAATAAAACTAAAATTAAAATGCAAGAAAGCAGTAAAGAATCGCAAAGAGCGTGGGGGAGAAAGAGCGTCCCTATCTCGGCGGCTGGGCCACCGGGGTTCGGCAGCTGGGCCGCCTGTGGCCGGCGGCCGGGCCGCCGGGCTCGGGCGGCTGGGCCGCCAAGGATCGGCTGCTCGTGCCGCCGGTGGCCGGTGGCTGGGCCGCCGGGGCTCGGCGGCTGGGTCACCGGAAGCCAGCGGCTGGGCCGCCGTGCCTGGTGGTTTTACTAAATCTCGCTCCGGAGGTTTTTTCGGGAGCTCCGGTCCTCCGAAAAAAATTCCGGGACTGGTTTCGCGATCCTCGCGACGTCCCGGACGTTTCAAGTACCATATTGGCATACTTTCGGTAAACTTCCAAAATGGCCTTCGGTCCGGCCGAACTGCTTGCAGTTCGGGCAAGCTGGCTCTTTGAGCCTCAAAATTTGGGTGTTCACAGTTGCCCCCCACCGGCAACCATAAAAAATGATTTATGGGAGTCGGTGGTTGTCTGAAACATAAATTTTGGAGGCGAAAATTTGACGCGTCCAGAAGACCCGCCTTTTGGCTATTTGCTTATAAATAGCTTAAAATTCACCCATTCTACTCATTCTAAACTTTCTACATACAAAAGCTCTCTCAAATTCTCTCAACTTTCAAAGCTACAAGACCAACTTCTTCTATGGCTCTTCCAAGCTATAGCAGCGACGAGGATTTCCTCGGGTCTCTAGGGATTTCTCTCGGCGAGGTCGATCTTATGGCAGACGCAGATACTCACGCCTCCATGACCGACATCTTTGCCCAGGTGAGTTCCCTTTCACTTTTATTCGTTTAACATTTGGGCCTTAGGTCGAATTGTGATTTTTAGGCCTTAGGCCAAAATGTGATTTTTTTTTGGCCTTAGGCCAATTTGTGAAATTTTGGGCCTTAGGCCAATTTGTGAAATTTTGGGCCTTAGGCCAAATTGTGAACTTTCGGCCTTAGGCCAAATTGTGATTTTCGAAAAAATTTCCTGTGCTGACTGCTTTTTATTAGTATGCGTGTTAGGGTAGAACTAAGATATTACCCTTAGTAAGGAACCGAGGAGTAACTCTTAGGTTCACTTACCTTTTAGGACTCTCGTATTAAATTGGATGTGGGTGAGAGTTCTGTGGCTGGAATTTCGCTCGAACTATTCGATCCAAACAGCCCGGTTGGCGCGATCATCCGTCCATCTTACCTGGGCTATTTGAGGCATTTTGATATGGGTCGGAGTAACTACAAGGAGTTATTGTGTGCTTTGGCTGAAAGGTGGTGGGATACCACCAACACTTTCCACTTCTCTTGGGGCGAGTTGACAATGACCCCTACAGACTTTTCTGTGATATCCGGGATCCCTTTCGGGATTCAGCCGATCGAGCTATATGATGACTGGAGGATTGATATCTCCTCCGACCGGATGGTGGAGCTGATTGGGACAGACCTGCCTCGGCTGGCCGAACCAGGTTCTGCTACCCCTGCTTTGAGCATTTCTAGACGCTGGTTATCCCTCCAGGCCCCGGGCATTTATGCTAGATACGGGCGGGGAGAGTTGACGGCTACTCAGGTGGTCCGATTCACTTTGTTGCTGTTGTTTGCTTCGACCTTTTGGTCCAACAGGAAAGAGAAGTTTAACCCTTCTATCTTGAAGAGTTTGGAGAATTTGGCCCTTTTAGAGGAGTATGACTGGGCCGGCGCTATTCTGAGCCGCATGTATGACGATATGTGTGACCTGAGTCGAGGCCATGGCAAGCTTAGCGGGACTTTCTACTTCTGGGAGGTAATGTAAAGAACATTCTCCCTTTCCGTGTGTTTTTTTTCTATTTATCTTGATTTTCCTTTCTCACTGATTCTCTTTTTTGTTCTGCAGACTTGGGCATTCGAGTACTTTCCTTACACTCGCCCAGAGTTACTCCAGACTGATCCCAGATTAGGGCTGGCACCTTCGGCTTGGAGATGGTACAAGTCAAACCTTCATCCCGTCCGGCACAATAAGTCGCTGAAGGAGCTGAGAGCCTTTTTTGATACTTGCCCTCTGGAGCAGGTACATGCTTAGTATTTTTGGATATGTTAAAAAAAAAGATTTATTAACATATTTACATCTTTTATAGGCCGACGTGGGGCTGATGCCTGCCCGTTTACAGAGCTGGATTCAGGCTGATCCTGACTTCCAGCGGTCAGATGCCTTGTCTCAGCGGAGAGTGGTCCTATCACACCCCATCATCTGGCGATATTACTTGGGTGAGAGAGTGGACGTTCAGCTAAGAGGCTGTCGCTCTGTCCCTTATCCCCCCCTTAGGATATGCGAGCGGGTAAACAAATGAAGCTCACTGCTGCTCATAATGAAGGTATCCCTCATTTGGAGTTCATCATGGAAGGAGATTACGATGAGTTCTGCGTAATCTCTCTGATGCCGCCTATTGGATCTCGGCTTGATAGTATCCAGAGGTCGGCTCCTTCCCAACCGCTCGGTACCCGTTCTTCTCGGGCTTCGGGTCCCTCGACTAGGACTCCAAGGAGGAGGCCTATGACAGATCCCACTTCTTTCACCCCGGTTGAGAGGCCGTCGCAGGCCGTGCCTAGCCGGTTAGCAGGTCCTTCCAGGCCTCCCCGGGCTATTTTGGAGGCTACCGGGCCGCTTCATCCAGACCTGGCCAGTTTACGCCTGCCATATAGCATTTCTTACTTCGTCCCTAACAGTCCTCCAGTTTTCCGAGAGGTCTCGCTGGAGGGTGTGGATCACACGGTTCTTCCTTCTGAGGACATCACCGAGGTAAAACCTGACACATCTCTCACAAAAAAAAAGGATTCATAGGAGATATTGACTTGTATTTTTCTTTGTATGATTTCCAGGTTCCTGTCGGGTTGGTCAACCAGATGATGGAGCTGTTTCTCGAGAAAATTGATGAACAGTTACTGTTCATTGAACAAACAATTACTGTTCATCGATTATTTCTGGAAAATTGATGAACAGTTACTGTTCATCGATGAACAGCTGCTTGAGTTTTGTCCAGATTTCATTTTTAAGTGATTGTTTACATTATTTCTTGTTCAAATATAATTTAAGGACATATAAAATAGCCAAATATGAACAAAATATAATTTAAAGAAACTCAAATCACTAAGATCACAAAAATATATGAAAACACAAAAAAATATGTAAAGAAAAATACAAGAATGCTAAAGAAATTACCTGATCCTCAGATTGAGGATTGTAAATGGATCAAGATCTCCAGAAGCTTTTTTCCAAGGATTGATATATTTTTTATCTTTTGATTTTTGTTTTCTTTTATGATTTAAATCACCTAAAATTAATATCTAACACCAATTTCTCTTCAAATCAATTCATAAGAATTTTTTGGAGAGAAATTGAGCAACACAATTGTTTAGGTTTTTTGCTGTTTTTTGGAGTTGTGAAGTTGTGAGGTTGTGTTTCAAGTTGTGTCTCAAGTTGTGTGAAAAGGATGAATTTATAGAGCTAGGTTAATACTGTAGCATGAATTTATACTAAACCTAAAAAAAATAAAAATAAAGCATAAAACATAAAACAGGCATGAGTTGCGCTCGCGTATTTCAAATTCGCGCTCGCGACTTATGCTAATTAGCTCTCTGCCTTGCGAGCTGCGCTTCTCGCGCTCGCGCAGTGTAGATTCGCGCTCGCGAATGTCGGTCGCGCTCACGCATGTGAGGCTCGCGCTCGCGAGTTGCGCGGCCTAACTCTCTGCCTCCCATTTGCACTTCTCGCGTTCGCGCACGGTAGAGCCGCGCTCGCGAGTTGCGCTGCCTAATCCTCTGCCTCTCATTTGTACTTCTCGCGCTCGCGCAGGTCAAAGTCGCGCTCGCGAGTTGTGGTACTGTAGCAAAGTTAACTTTTTTTTTTTTTTTTTTTTTAATCCTTGGATATAAAGGCTTCTAGATAGCATTAATCCATTTATCCTTGTGTCCTCATCGGATCAGGCGGGGCATAAAAAACACACGTCAACAGTTTGCCCCCCCCACTTTATCATTAATTGCATAAACAATTAATGTTAAAGTGGCCTACTGTCGCGCCTTCAATCTTGGCTTCGATCTCCAAAGCTCAGTTTCATTGGCTTTGAAGTCACCTTCGAAACTCGGTCTGATTGGCTCGAAGGATTTTGGTCGTGTCGATTTGATCGTCTGGTTGCATCCAAAGCTCAGTCTGATCGGCTTTGTCGGCTCCCGTCGGATCTGTGATCAACTTCAAAGCTCGGTCTGATTGGCATTGAAGTCACCTCCGAAGCGCGGTCTGATTGGCTCGAAGGATTTTGGTTGATTTGATTTGATCGTCTGGTCATATCCACAGCCCGGTCTGATCGGCTTTGTCGGCTTCCGTCGGATCTGTGATCAACTCCAAAGCTCGGTCTGATTGGCTTTGAAGTCACCTCCGAAGCGCAGTCTGATTGGCTCGAAGGATTTTGTGATCATCTCCAAAGCATGGTCTGATTGGCCTTGAAGTTACCTCCGAAGCGCGGTCTGATTGGCTCGAAGGATTTTGTTTGATTATCTCCAAAGCACAGTCTGATTGGCCTTGAAGTTATCTCCGAAGCGCGGTCTGATTGGCTCGAAGGATTTTGTTTGATTATCTCCAAAGCACGGTCTGATTGGCCTTGAAGTTACCTCCGAAGCACGGTCTGATTGGCTCGAAGGATTTTGTGATCATCTCCAAAGCACGGTCTGATTGGCCTTGAAGTTACCTCCGAAGCGCGGTCTGATTGGCTCGAAGGATTTCATGATCATCTCCAAAGCACGGTCTGATTGGCCTTGAAGTTACCTCCGAAGCGCGGTCTGATTGGCTCGAAGGATTTTAATTTGAATTGACTAATTTCTGTGTACAAACAGATTTTGCCTGGTGGGATCAAATAGGAATTTTTGTATACAAACAGATTTTGCGTTTGTTAAATGTTGGGGCGTTTGAGAAACCATCACCTGTTGACCTGAAAACATTTTCAAAAGAAAAGAGCAATTTCTGTGTCCAAACAGATCTTGCCTTTATTAAATGTTGGAGCATCACATGCCCCCATGCATTAATAATCGTAAACTCTGAAATTTGAAATTTTGCATCAGGACAAAAGATTTTATTTTTGCCCCCAGTCTGGAATTTCGTCCCGAGACCAAAAATATTATCTTTTAATCAAACCTTGAAAATTTTATTTTCTTTTCTTTTTTTTTTTTTTGGAATTTTAGCAAATTTTCAGGTACACTCTTCCTGACGCGGTGTTGAGAGAAAACTTACCTGAGGGTAATCTGGTAGATTTGATGATTTTGCCCCCTGTGTGACGAGTCGCACACTGACTCCAAATCGATTGATTTTTTGGATTTTGCTTTATTCCGCTTTATCCAGATGCCATTTGTCCATGAGCTGCATCTCCAGATGTTTTCCACCGCTAATTTTCAATCCAGTGGGGCCCATTCGCATCCCATCATCACCGAAAGCGGATGCTATCCAGTTGGTGACGAGTATCATTTCAACCTAACGAAGCTTATCCACATTCTATCACCACCGAAAACAGATGCCATCCAGCTGACGATGATCATCATTTCAACCTCATAGGGCCTTTCCCCTCCTATAAGTAGGAATCCCATGCTTCATTCTCTCCTCATCCCACAGCATTTGAAACACACTTTTCTTCCATGGCTTTCAGAAATCAAGTCTTATCTTTTGTTCAATCCATCCCTGACGACCTATGGCAGATTCCTCCTATGAACCAACTCGTTTGGGTGAAATATTTCAAAGACTTAAAATCGGACTATGGTTTCTTATCTTGGCTCGTTACTCATTTTAATCCTAGCACCATGATTTTCCGGTTTGAAGACTCTGAAGTAACTCCGACCTACGAGGAGATGTGTGCCGTGATGGATCATCATCCTGATCAAGACGAAACTCCGGCTTTACTCCCAGGTCCTAGGTATGACCTAGCTGAGATCGCGGCCTTGTGCCCGGTTTACCTTCCTGATGGCATAAACGTGGATCAAGGTCTTCCCTTGGAACCTTTCTTGAGCAGGGTTTTGTCCATTGATCTAGATCTCTCTTGGATTCGAGCTTGCTGCTTCTTGCTATTGAATGTGTATGCCATGAAGAGTCGTCAATCTGGAATTGGAGATTTTCGACTTCTGACCGTTGTTCGTGATATGCAATTGTACCATCACACTGTATTCATGATGATCATGGGAGAGACAATGTGTTGGGTTAGGGATATTACCCTTAACATCTCTGATTTCAATGTTCATCATCGCGGTTGTCCACTGCTATTGCAAGCCTGGGCTTTGGAAAAATTAAGCCTGATTCCTCCGGTCCCAGTTCGTTTAATTCCAACCTATGGACCTGCCACCTTCCAATCTCGATCTCGGAGACGCTTCGATTTTGGAGATAACCCTACAATTCGGTGGACTTGTCCTTGGTGGAGGATTAGACTGGTCACGACTGGAAGTATGAACCTCAATTATGTGTTGTATGCCAGTCTAGACCGTTCCATGGCCTATTTTCCCGACAGGATCAGCCGTCAATATGGGGTGATACAGCGTGTGCCCAGAACCCATAACTTCGAGAGTGGTTTGATAACACCGTATCTGTTGACCAATTTGGCTGACCGTTGGCAAAATCGAAACACCGTGTATTTAAATGAAGGAACGGCGTAGGACACCGTGACACCCGCATATGCCAACTAGTTTTACACCCCATGATGATACTTGGTTCTGCAAAGATTGGCGTCCAATGATGGCCCCTGCTGAAATAAATGTTGTTGTTGACTTCTCTGTCTTCTTTTCCCCTCTCTTTTTTTTTGTATTCCTGGGCCATAGGCTCCCAGTTAATGTGTCTCCTTTCTTTGAATTAATGAATTCAATGGTTATGCCTTTATTACTTCCTGCTTTCTGCACATATGGACAATCAAAAGACAACAAATCTTTTCTTCGAAATTATTTGTTGTGTTAGTTATTTGGGCCTCCTGCCTTTGGGTCAATAAATGAATGCTCATAAAAATGAATTATTATTTGAAGGTAGAAGCTTTCACTAGGAGACAAAAAGACTGGGGTGACTATTTTATTACCTGCACAGATCAAACAAAAACAATATATGCAACTTCTTTATGTATGCATGAGCTTATAAGAGTACTAAGGTTTTATTCATGGTTTTATTGATCTTTCCAGAGAAATCACTGAGAAAATGGTGTTCGTCTTCCTGACCAACGTTTTGAAACGATTCATCACTTAGGTAGAACCAACAGCCAGAACAATTTCGAGTTCAATGACTCAATCTTGATCAAATAAGCAGAGAGGAATGTCTTACATTCTTTGACCATATCTCCGAAACAAAAGGAAGGAAAATTTTGAAATCCGCACCCTTTTATTAATCTTACTTCTTTTCAACATTATACAGAAGTAAGGAAAATCTATTTATTTTAATACAATGGTCATTTATTCTGACTATTCATTTACCTATTCTCCTTCTAATCAGGTTAATGGCGTTGAGCAACCAATCACAAATCTGTCACGAACGCATGGCATAGACTTCGCATTTAAACTAAGCACCACGTGTCGATCCCAAAAATTTTGTTTTTATTATTATTTATTCATGCCCTAACTTTTGCCTAGGCCGCCCTTTCGGGTTTTCAACCTAGCGAGCTCATTTCTTGCCTAAGCCGCCCTTTTGGGTTTTCGACTTAGCTCTTTTTTTTTTTATTACTATTATTTTTTATTTAATCAAAATCATCATTTCAGACATAGAATCTCTTCATTTGATCCTGATTGACGATCCGATTGACAGGCTTCCCTTCCATGGTGATTAATTCAGCGGCACCTTTAGTTAGTAGCTTCTGAACTCTGAATGGTCCGTGCCAATTGGGTTTGAATTTCCCGCCAGGATGATTCTGGGCTTCATGATCCAACAATCTGATTAATACCAAATCTCCATTCTTTAAAGCCCTTGGATGTACCCGTTTATTGTAGAAACGAGCAATCCTTCTTTTTCTCATCTGGTCCTGAAATCGAGCATTCAATCTCTTTCCATCTAAAAGCGCCAAGTCTTCATATCTTTTCTTGACCCACTCTTCTTCGGTCAGGCCAGCTTCTACTAAAACTCTAAGAGACTTCTTTTCGAGTTCTATTGGTAACACTGCCTCCATCCCATATACAAGTTCGAAGGGAGAAGCCCCATTTACTGACTTGAAGGTAGTGCGATGCCCCCAGAGCGCGAAAGGGAGTTTCTTAGCCCAGCTCCTGTACCTTTCGCACATTTTTGATAGGATTCTTTTGATCTCCTTATTTGCAGCTTCAACCGCACCATTAGCTTGAGGGCGATAAGGAGAAGAATGGTGATGTTCCACCTTATATCTATGAAGTAACTGACCAACCTCTGCTTGAAAATGAGAACCATTATCTGTAACTACGTGATGGGGAACACTGTAACGATAGAAAATGTTCTGTTCAATGAATCTCGCCACGTGTTTGGCGGTTAAGATTTTATAAGATTGAGCCTCAATCCATCTAGAGAAGTAATCAACTACAACCAATATATACTGATGGTCGAGGCTACAGGCGAGATTTTGTCGATGACGTCTATGCCCCATGCAGAAAAAGGCCATGAAGGAAGTGTCGGATGGAGCTCAACAGCAGGTAAGTGGCTTTTGTTATCATGATATTGGCAAGCTTTGCAACAACGCGCATACTGAACACAGTCGTTTTCCATCTGCATCCAAAAATAACCCTGCCTCATGATCTTTCTAGCTAGGCTCCTACCACTTAAATGAGTACCGCAGACTCCTTCGTGAACTTTTCTCATTATGTCTTTTCCTTCCTTTTTGCTCACGCATCTCAGCAACATTCCATCCCAAGCTCTCTTGTAAAGTTCACCATCAGCCAGGACGTAATTCAGAGCCATTTTTCTGAGAACTGCACGGTCTTCTTTCGTCGCATCATCAGAAAACGTACCATCTTTCACATACCTCAGAATATCCGTAAACCAGGGTTCTTCCTCTGACTCTACCTGATTCACATAATGTTCTTGGTAGCACGGGATATTGGCTGCAGTAATGATGAATGGCTTCTTCGGGACTTTGCTCAAATCCTGCCATGCTGATGCTAAGTTTGCCAAGGCATCGGGAATTCTGTTATAGGTTCTCCCTATGTGGGTGAAAGTGATCTTGTCGAATAGTGCTGCCTTCTTCAGCAAGTACTCAACATAGGGCTTCAACCTTTCTTCTTCTACCTTCCATCTCTCGTTGGCATGTTCAATAACCAATAACGAATCTCCTATTACCTTGACTTCCTTGGCGCCAGATGCAAGGAGAGATTCCATTCCCATAATGCAGGCTTCATATTCAGCCATATTGTTAGTGACAGGGAACAATAGTCTTTTACACATTGTGGTAACTTCACCATTAGGTGCTTCTATTACAATACCAGCTCCGGCTCCATTTCTGTTGGCCGATCCATCAAAGCACAACTTCCAAGCCCCTGTTTCGATACACAGCAAGTGTTCGTCTGGAAATTCCAATTCCCATGGTTCGTCATCTGTTACAGGGTTTTCTGCCAGGAACTCTGCCACAACCCGACCCTTGACTGTTTTCTTCGTTACAAATTCTGCATCCACACTAGACATCTGGACTAACCACTTAGACAGCCGTCCTTCTAGAGTAGGCGTTTTCTGCAGATACTTCATAGGATCAATTTTGGAGACAAAAGTGACCCTGAAGGAATCAAAGTACGGCCTCAACTTCTTTATTGACCATACTACTGTCATACATGTTTTCTCTACCATGTTGTACTTCTCTTTGATAGGCAGTAGCTTCTTGCTAATGTAGTAGATGGCCTTTTCTACTCCAGCAGCATCCGCCTGAACCAACATTGCCCCCACTCCTACATCCTCTATAGATAAATACAGGATTAGAGGTTCTCCTGGTCTAGGTGGACTCAGTACTGGTGGATTCATCAGATACTTCTTTATGTGTTCAAAGGCTTTCTGGCAGTCCTCATTCCATTTAACTGGCTGATTCTTCCTCAGTAGCTTAAAAATTGGAGCACAAGTAATGGATAGTCTTAAAATAAACCTGCTAATGTACTGAATTTTGCCCAAGAAGCTTCTCACCTGACGTTCTGTTCTTGGCGGTTCCATATCCTGAACGGCTTTTATTTTGTCAGGGTCGACCTCAATCCCGTTAGGTCCTACAACAAAACCTAACAATTTCCCTTTCGTTACTCCGAATACGCACTTCTTGGGATTGAGTCTCAAATTATACTGCTTGACCCGTGCAAAGAACTTCTCCAGCATCTCTGCGTGTTCTTCCTGTGTTCTTGTCATGATCACCATGTCATCTACATATACTTCTAACCCTTTATGGATCATATCATGAAATAATGTTGTAGCCATTCTCTGGTATGTTGCTCCGGCGTTCTTTAGTCCAAATGGCATTACTTTATAGCAAAAGGTCCCGAAATCCGTGGTGAAGGCAGTCTTGTGCTTGTCCACTAGGGCCATCAGTATTTGGTTGTATCCGGAGAATCCGTCCATGATAGAATAACATCCCATTCCGGCAGTACTGTCGATCAAAACATCTATGTGCGGAAGTGGAAAGTCATCCTTAGGCGAGGCTTTGTTCAGGTTCCTATAGTCGATACAGACCCTTATCCTCCCATCCTTCTTTAGCACCGGGACTATATTAGCCAACCATTCCGGATAGTGAACTACTTCTAGGAATCCTGCATCTAATTGCTTCTGGACTTCAACTTTGATCTTATCCTGCCATTCTGGTCTGACCCTTCTCCTTTTCTGTTTAACCGGTTTAACGTTTGGATCAGTAGGAATGAAGTGCTCTGCTATTGATCTGTCGATTCCTGGCATGTCAGCGTAGCTCCAGGCAAATACCTCTGAATTTCTCTTGATGCATTCTTGAAGATCCTGTCTAAATTCAGGTTTAAATTCTGATCCGATTTCGATTATTTTAGGATCTTCTGTGGTGCTTAAGTTAAATGTAAAATTATGTAATGCATTTATGTCAAATATGCGCGTGATATAATCAATGCCATGAACGTGACAATTAGGAAAACAAGAGAACAAATAATCAAAATTTAGTTCCATTGATTGAAATAAAAGAGGAAAGCCATCCAGATTGTTCTCAAAACAAACATCAGAAAAATAGAAAACAGGGTTAACAGCCTGCTCAATACATTCATTACATGTATCTTTTATTGCTTGGATTGCTTCATCAGCTTCTGGTACTTCTTTCGCTCCCGAGATAACATCTACTTTGGCCTCTTCAAGCTTCATCTTCAATACCTCCCTCTCTGCCTCTCCGGCGTCTTCAGCAGCTAGTACTGACTGGAGGATCCTTGCCTTGGCCTTCTGCTCTTGCACCGCCTTGGAAGCTTCATCCCCAATCCCCAAAAGTCTTCAAACTCAGATATCTTTTTCGACCAGTCAAATTCTGTGCTTGTCTGTGTCATCCCTATCATAAACTCAGTTCCTTCAACCAGCTGTTCCCAGGAAGGTTCAGGAGATTTGATCAGTTTCTCTTCAAAGTCTGTCATGAATATCTCCAAGCCGGGGTAAGTTTTTCCCCTACTCTGAAATTCTCCTGCAGCTTGTGGGATAAAGAAAATATGATTCAAATTTGGTCCTCTAACTGGAGACCGGATCTCATATCTTTCCTTCTTCCTATTCTTCGAATATCCCAGTCCACATCTATCTTGTTGACCATATGCCGACGAGAGAGGCTCAAACCTTCCTTGTAGTTTTCGGCCTAATCCTTTGCCATACTGCCGCTGCATCTTTTTCATCATCTTCCTTGAAAAAGGACTCATTCTATTTACTACACTCTTGCCCTCAGCGGCAGGCGCATCAATCACTGCCACCTGAAAACCTGATAACGGCACCGCCAACTCTAAGCCTTCCACTATTGCCACATTCAAGTCCTCTTGTGCATTAACTGTCACCACATCCGCACCCCATGGAATTTTCACTTTTCTGTGTAGGGTAGACGGAACTGCACCTAGAGGATGGAGCCAGGGCCTTCCCAACAAAAGTGCATAGTTGGCTAAGATATCAAGGACAATCACATCCACCCAGCTTTCTACAGCCCCTGTGGAGATTTTTGCTTTAAAAGTGCCTTTTGCATTTCGCATGGTGTTGTCATAAGCTTTGACTACCATGTTTGATGGTTCAAGTTCTGACTCTTCGATTTTGAATTTGGCTAGCATCTTCAACGGACATACACACAGAGCTGATCCGTTATCCACCATTACATTACGGGTGTCACGCCCGTTTACGGCGACCTGGATGTACAATGGCTTAAAGTGGTTTCTTCCTTCTGGCGGGAGGTCCGAGTCAAAGAAAGTGACTTCACCAATTCTACGCTGTAGCACATTGATCATGTCAACACTCTGAATCCGAGCAGGCACTCTGACAAAAGTCATGGCTTCTAGTAAAGACTCTCTATGCTCTTTGGATGCTATCAACAAATCCCATAGTGAAATATCTGCTCTTGTTCTCTGCAGTTGGCTCAATACTGAATTAGCATTTACACCGCTCGGTGCTCGATTTTGACTGTTTTCACCTGCCTCGACAGTCTTCTTCTGTAATTTCACTACCTCTTCTTCTTTCTTCTTTTCTTTTGACTCTTCTCCGCCTTTCTCTGTCGCTTTCTTTTTCATTCCATCATCAGCAATCTCTTTTCCCCTAGCCTGCACATTGCTATCGGGATTGTATACTCGCCCACTGCGGGTTAAGCTCTGGACGCCTACATCATTCACGTCCTCTTCGTTGTTGTAATACCACTGTTCCTCTTGATCAACTAAACTCTTTTGAATTGCGCCTTGATCAACTAAACTCTTTTGAATTGCGAGCTGGATTTGCTCGTCTTCATTTTCTGGCGCATCGCCCACTTTCACCGTAATGCTCTTCTCAATTTCTATTTTCAGGGGCATCTTTCCTTCTTCCTCATCATTGCTACTGCAGTCATCCCAAATGTTAAGCATTGCACACATCCGGTCTTCCCACTCAGCCTCTACTAAGACAAGCTCTTCCGGTAAGCCACTTTCGATAGCATTGATGGATCCACCCGACTGAGAATTGTGGGGCGGATAGTTGTACTGATACTGAGGAAGTGGGTTGCTCTTGGTACTAGGCATATTTCTTTCTGGGGGCTTGGTTATCTTTCCACTGTCGATCAGGTTTTGAATATCATGCCTCAACTGAAAACACTCATCTGTAGAGTGCCCCTTGCACTGATGATAATCACAAGACCTGTCAATAAACTTACCAAGCACCGGTTTAGCTGGATTGACTGGCAATTTTGAAAGTACCCCATTTTTGATACATGACTTCAAGACCGTACTCAATGGTCTTCCCAGATCAGTGAATTCTCTTCTTGTCCTCTCACTGACGGCCCCCACTGTATTACTGCCCCCTGACTGATTCTGGTTGCTGCTTTCGATATTTCTGTCATTATAGGAGGTTCGGTAGTTGCCAAACCCTCTGTTCTTCTTCTTTTCCTCCTTATATAATTCCTCTATGTTCAAGCCTACCCTCTGAACTAGAGCAAAATCATTGAAGGGTTGGGTCAGCATTCTCTCTTTAAAGAAGGGTAGCAAGCTCCTACTGAAGATTCTGATCAGCTCTTGGTCCTTCGGCCTTGTCTGGACCCTATATAGCTTGGTTCTCCACCTCCTATAATAATCAGAAAAGCTTTCATCTTTCCCTTGTCTCAGGCCCTCCAAGTCACGCAAACCAAATTCATCACTTTCATCAGTCTTGAAATGCTTAAGAAAAACAGTCTGTAGTTTGATCCAATTCTTATGAATCTCCTCATCTAGACCATCATACCACCTCCGATAATCTTTATGTAATGTTTGCGGGAATGCTCGCAAAACATCTTCTTCATTGTACCGGTTCATCTGAGAAACCTGGAGGAATTCAGATAGATGAGAACGGGGATCGTTGTCTCCTTCAAATGTAGTATGTTTGAATGTTTTAAATGAAGTGGAGCTAGTTGGATGCAAAACATACTCAGTTATATGAAAATTGGTGACCAGATCTTTTTCTTTTATTACAGACATTTTCTCAACCTTGTCTTTTAATTCTGCAAGTTGCTTAATTACATCATTTTCAATAGGGACAGTGTTTCCTACAGTAGCCTGATTGTCTGACCCAGGTTCTGGAATTTGTCTTTCTTCAACCACTGGTTGACTGCTTGAACCGGGAGGAGTTTGATTTTGGGCCCTATCTTGGGCGAGAGCAGCGGCTACAATCTGAGCAATAGTTCTCATCTAGGCTTCAGAGAACCCAGTCTCATTGTTGTCACCCATTTCTGCTAGATCTGGACTTGAATAATTGACTGGAGTAGGCTCGGGGATTGGGGATACTCTGACCAAACGTTGACCAGGGCGCCGATGCCAAGTTCTCGAAGCAATTTCCCGGGAAGGATCAATTCTGACTGATAGATAAAAATACCTGAGTTAAAGTATGTCTACATGTATGCATGAGAAAATGAAAGCACATAGGGTGAGAAATGCAATTCTAATGTGCTAATGATCAGTATGGAAATAAGATCTTGATTTCGACGACTGGACCCAAAATTTGGTGTGAATAATATAGCAATAATTTAGTTTGTACTTAAACATTTATGGCATTATCTGTCGTCAACCGTTCCTTTTGGATTTTACGGTCAACTATTTTCTCTCAAGTCCCTAACTTTTGCCTTGGAATGAAAGAATTTCCAAGCGGGATTTTTTCTTCATATCCTTACTTTTTGCCTTGGAACATATGGTCCCAAGCAGGATATCATTTTGTTTTGTAATCTCTTGTTTGCTTATTTTCAGATAATGCGAGAAATGTGACAATACAAAGGAATCGCAACCCCTTATAATTCCCTTTTCTTTTGAGTATTGATTCACTATAAGTGATTGCATTATATTATTCAAAACGAATTTGAGGTCCAGTCTCAAAATCAAGGTCAAATGTCCATACTGAAAATCAACTCTTATTAATGCATGACTAAAACAAAAAGTATTACGTGATGCATGAATGTACAATTTATAACAAACAGGGGAACGGGAGTTGGGAAATGCATGCCTTCCAACCTTATTTCTCCCACACACGGATTCCATTGGTATAAATTCCGACATCTGTTTCCTAGGATTTGGTCTAATCTCGACAACCAACAGGGGGTTTTGAGATTGACGATATAAGCTCTCGGAATGAATGCAACAGAACAATAGCAAACAGAATCGTGTACATCTTAAGGGAAGTAACTAAGGCTTTGAATTTATATGCATTGGCTTTAGTCTTATTGGGCTTAACAAAGTCTGGGTTCCGCAAACAGGATTCGGGCTTTGTTGGGCCTACTCCTTTTGACGCACCTTTAAGGTACTAGGCTTGCAGTTGGTAGTAATGTTAATTCTCGGATGGATGCACCTAAATCGTATAGTTTAGGCTAGATCCACCGTCAAATTTAACACCAGTACCGAAGGGTAGCATGGGTAGAATGAGGTGAGAAGAGAGAAATGCAAATGAATGCAAAAATCCTATAAAAGAAAAGGAAAGCAATTAAACATATACGGACGATTAAAAATTTTCCAACGGCTTTCTAACCAATTTTATTTTTTTAGAAAACATAGGTTTTTAGAGTTAATTCCTAATCACAACCATCTAATTAAAAATAATCGAGGACTAGTGGTTGTATCCCCAGTGAAGTCGCCAATCTGTTTTCGCCGAAAATCCCCCCGAAGGACCCGAAAACATCCTTTTTTGTGATTTTTGATGAAATGTGTTTGTTTGGATGCGGTGCCGATAAATCGGTCTTATAAACAATTTTGAGTCGCCACCCATTGTTTAGGCAATGGGACCGTTTTTATAAAAATGACTTCATTTTAAACCCAATTTTGTTTTAAGGCCAAATTATTTTAAAAGACTGGTCAGGCGCACCAATGCGATTCTGGGTAAGGGAATTGGGTACGCCGGCCCGTTGGAAGCCGACGCCCGGAAAACCGGCCTCTATTATTAACCTATGATTTCTGATTTATTTTAGTTAGAAAAGCCAAATTATTTATTTATTTAAACCCAACCCAAATAAATCGGACCGAGTTCCTATTTGGAAAATTATTTAATCGTCCCAAACAAATCTAATTATCACATAACAATTATTCAAATTAAAGCAATTAAATCAAACAATCAAACCAAATAAAAAAGACCCGCTCTTGCCTCATGGTTCAAGGCGGGCGACAAACCGAGTTAAAAATATATAATGGAAGAAATAAATGACCCGCTCTTGCCTTATGGTTAAAGGCGGGTAACAAACCGGATTCACAAAATATATATACAGATCGAATCAAAAATTAAATCTATAAATCAATAAAAATTCATACAAATAATAAAATAATAAAATTCATACAAATAAATATATATAATCACATAAATCACATTTTAATATTTTAAGCGCAATCTGTTCATAATTGGCTATTTTCAGATTTATTGAAGAAATTAAACTTTATTTTTTTACAAAATTTATATTTTTTTTGTTATTATTTCTGGAAAAATTGATGAATAGTACTATTCATTGATGAACGAACAGTTACTGTTCATCGATCAAATTCTGGAAAAATAATGAATAGTACCTGAATAGTGCATGAATAGTGTGTGAACAGTGTTATGAATAGTATTGATTTCTGGAAAATTAAGAACATTTTCTGCGTAATCTCTCTGATGCCGCCTATTGGATCTTGGCTTGATAGTATCCAGAGGTCGACATTTTTTGAGGCGTCATGGTTGTCGCCAAAATGGTCAAATTCTACGACTTTTAGTCGAAAAAAGATTGATTTTAAGGCGTTTCGCCAAAATGGTTCGGTTTTACGACTTTTAGCCGAAAAAGGTTGATTTGTAGGCATTTTGCCAAAAAATGTTGATTTAGGCTTTTAGTCACACTTATTGATTAATTGGACTTAAGCCGGATTTGTTCGAAATAAGGCAGTTGAACCGTAGTTATTAATTAACTAGGCTCTTTTAGCCAATATTGTCGGATTTAAACTTTAATACCACAATTATTGATTAACCGGGCATTTAAGCTTAATCAAATTAATTTAAGACGGTTTATTTGTCTAAATGAGGACGTGAATGCGTTTTATGCAATTATAGAATTATTAAGAGTAGAAAAGAAGTATGCATGAAGTGCTAAAATCAAATAGGCAGAGTTTCGTTTACGTACCTGATTTAATCGACGACCGCTTCTTAACTCCAGATTAAGCTCCTCGCTTAGGAAATATTAATTAATTTTAATTTGTTTAATTTTAATGTCCAAATATCACAATAAAAATGCAATACAAATTAAATAAAATGCAAAAAGCGGTAAAGAAAACGCAAGGAGCGTGAGAGGGAGAAGGATTCGTCCGTCAATACAGACAAAGGGTGTCAAAATTGGATTGAAAATGGCCTATTTATAGGCCATTTTCGGGTCCTGGGCGGCAAGTGCCGCCGGGAGGGCGGCAGCTGCCGCCTGGCTCGGCGGCAGCTGCCGCCCTG